>NW_010518721.1:0-109434 GCF_000687285.1 Phaethon lepturus | reverse complement strand
CCTGCTGGCACTGGATGTTCTTCTCAGGTGGGAGTTCGTGCCAGATTCCCATGCATGTGGTTGCTGGTGAGATGCGGTCTGCTGAGACGGTGTGATTCTTGCCCACGAGCAGCAAATGACATACCTTATATATGAGAGCTTTGTCCCTGAACTGTGGGCCTATGAATTTGGAAGTTGGGAGCTATCATGATCTTTGGATTAGGTTGGCTGTCGAGAATGTGGCCTCTCTTTGCTAAGATGTCTCCCTCTGCAGACAGTGAACATCTAGGCAGTGAATGTGTTTTAGATATACTCCATGCTTTTCTTGAATTGGGACAATGGCTAAAATACAAAACAGTTTCACTTACAAGCTACAAAACTGTGTGTGTTTTCCAGTTGTAACCTAAGGATGTCATTTAATCTTGAGGTTCTCCATCTGCACGGTAACCATGAATGCTCAAGTGAGAGTTTTATTTTCAATACAAAGGGGAGGTGTATGTATTATTCATGATGCAAACTGTAATGCAGTAAGCAAGTATTTGTATTTTCATTCAGGTCAGTTATTTGCCTCTCAAAAAACCTAGCAAGTAATAGGTTGGGCTTTTTCCCCCTCTGCTGATTACACTTTATCCTCTTTCCTCATACCCTTCTTATCCTTAATTCTCTACAAAAATGCTTCGCTGAACATGTCAGATGTTTAGTATTCTGGTATTCTCTGCATGGGCTCAGACATTTTAAGCAGTTGCTTTAGAAGACCTATAAATTGCTTTACTAAATATGAATAATCTTATCTTAAACTGTTCTGCTTTATCAAAAATAAAGACATGGGAATTGTAAAGAAAAGTTCTTGGTGAATATTTCAGCATGAATCATAAATTGCTTCTAAGGATATCTGAGTTTTGATTGTTTCTAGTTCAAATGCTGCATAGTCAAATTTTGATCTGATTTAAAACCCTGGCAAGCCTT
Source organism: Phaethon lepturus (assembly GCF_000687285.1). Lineage (NCBI taxonomy): Eukaryota > Metazoa > Chordata > Aves > Phaethontiformes > Phaethontidae > Phaethon > Phaethon lepturus. The sequence goes on along the minus strand of NW_010518721.1, from coordinate 108,489 downwards.
TGATGTCAGTGAGGTTACGCAAGGCTGGCTTTGCAAGCCTCTCACCAGTTCCTCCTACGGATACAACCTAGACTCTCAGTCTCTTCAAGATGAGCAAATGGTTTACTGGCAAATTCGCTTGGTTTCACCAAGGTTTTCCCAAGTTGTGATGTGTAAGGCAGGCAGAAGTGAATAGAGGCCATCAAAAGGAAGTCTGATATATTAACCTGACAATAGCTGGCCTAGGAGTGTAGCATTGCCTGAATGCCCAATGCATGAAAGATGGGTATGTGTAGGTATACTTTTGTTTCACTGTTCAACAGTGAGGTAGGGGGATTCTCCCAGTTTTGAGAGGGAAGAAAAGTGGATGCTTAACTTATACTTATTTTGTCCAGCCAGTGACAATTACCAAACTGCATTGCGCATTGTTGCTGTTGTTTCTTTAAGGTAAGAGATCTAGAGGCTGCTAAAGCTTTAATAAGCACGTCTGCAGATAATGGCATGTACTGCATAGCTCATCTACTGCCTGTGCTTTTTTGCAAAGCCTTTCATCTGCCGGAATAGTCTCTGAGTCTTAGCCTCTTTTTGCTCATACTGATTTTGGTACATAAGTTGCATAAGTCAGTGGCGTCGCAGCATCCTGGAGAAAGAGGAGAAACAGGTCTTTTATTCCTTTGTTACATATGAGAGTCTTCTCAGCATTGCTGCCTGGGTAGTCCTGTTGTTGCAGTGGGCTGTCTTTAATGTGGCGGTTCAGTGTAATTACTAGGGCTGCTTAAATATGTCTTAAATATGGTTCCATTTGGGATAGTTTAGGCAGGATATTTAATGGTCCGGTGTGCTCTGTTGTTACAGTGGAGAAGGGACCACCGGTAGTTTAGCTATATATGGCAACAACTGTTTAAAAGATGAGCTGTTATGCACTGTAAGCAGGAGCAGCTCATCATGAGCTCTCCACCAAATCCAAAGCTCGCCCCTGGCCACTGTGTCTATGTGTCAAGACCCACAGTGCAAGGTACTGCATTTTCTGGCCGAAAGAGCTTTCACGCTGAGATGAGCTCTGACAAGGAGCTATGCCAACCATGGAAGAAGAAATAAGTAAAAAAGGTGGATGGAGATGGCCTAAGGAGAGGAGAAAAGGGGCTGCATGTACAGAGAAGTGGAGTTATGGCTGCTCAGTTTGGCAGAACAACTCAACAAACTGTTGCCAATAGAGATTGGACTGACTGTGCCCCTGGCAGGTATATATCCCTTGACCTGCGAGTGCTTGTACTGATGAACTGTGGTCAGTACCATGAATTGAACTCCAGCTTGCGCCACAACGTCTCATAGGGAAAGGTAGGACTGCTGTAAAGAACATAACAATTTGGGATTTGTTTGCCTTTGTAGCTTCTGGACATGGCCTTTCCCTTAGGTCTCCCATGACTCTCCCTCAGTAAGGGAGCCTGAGGCCCCTGGGGGCTGCTGATCGAACTAGACTTATAGTCGGGACTTACAGTGGTAGAGTCTGTATGTGGTTTTGCTTGTAAAAAGCAGTGGAGCATATTTTTAAGGAGCATGTTTCCTTTCTGCCGCCTCTCAGTGCGTACAGATGTTATTTCAGAGAAAACCATGCAACTACGCTGGTTTGTAGAAATCATAGATGATGCTGTTTCCTAAACCTCACTTCTCAGTCTCATGCATCCGTGCGTGTATATGCTCTTGTAACTCAGAAGGGCTGGTCTTGTAGGTTCCACAATGAGATTTATTTTCTGGGACTTACTAGAAACATTATCAGAGAAAACTCATAGCTAGTGACCCAGCTACGTTGTGTTTTTCTGTCTGTTTTTTATTATGCTTGTGGTTTTCACTAGATTTTCTTCAGCTGTGATTTATTTTAATCTTCTGCTCTGGCATTCACTGTTTTAGATTGCATATTCCTTGCATTTTGTTGAGTGTTACTTCTTTTCTCTGAGTTGTGGGATTATTTTGAGGTGACATCTGGGCCTTTGTCTTTCTCCTGAGTACATGGCACCGGTTGTCCAGATCTTTGTCAGAGATGGATTCTGAGTCGGCTTGGCATCTCCTGCTTGATTTGGAGTTCTTCCTGCCTTTTTCTGTTACCGTTGCTTTTTTGAACCTGAAAAAGTACTAAGGTCAGGATTTTCTGGCTTTGAACAATGTTTCATATACTGATCACACACTGATTTTAGCGTTTAATGATGAAAGCTAAAGAGAAATTGGGAGAGAGAATGCCTTTTGAGGCCCTTGAAAGGATTACCCTTTTCAACAAAGGCTGAAAATAACAAATATTCTGGGCTCAAGCTGCCCCATAATGCCAAATGGCACAAGTGATTTATCTGTCTTAATTTTCATTTATTGGTGCTATATATGAATGCTCATAGTGGAATCTGTAAGCTCTGCAGGTTGCACACAGGACTGTGGCTTTTACAGGTTTTGGCTGAAGGGACAACCTGCACAGAGCAGGGTGGAAATGGCTTGAGCTTCCAAAGAAGAAGAAAGGGCCGAGTCAGTTCTGCTGACAAAAAAATGCCGCTCTTGCGGGGAGTTGGAAGTCCTGCTCTGAAGATGACATTTCCACAGAAAATACTAAGACAATTCCTCGGTCCTGTCTTCTTCTGGGACTTTGGTTGGTTGGTTGGTGAAAGATAGCTAGAAAACTTGTAGTTGGGAGTTTACTTAATGTAGTAAATAACAGTTTAGTGGCATTCAAAGGCATCTGAGAAGATCTTTAAAACTTTTTTATTGAATTCATTATATGCAAGTTCTGGGTTTTCAGCAGAGGGATTGTGGGGTGAAGTAGGAGTAAAGGTGTTGTCTATAGATTTGAGGTTCTTCTGGTTTTGCTGATAGATAAAACGTGGCTGTTACAGAGCCCAGGATGTCTTTCATTTTTTGCTGTTTGGTGTGCCTGTTAGGGGCTTCCATTTTGTCAGTACTGTAAGCTTTTTCTAGCTCTCAATCTGTGAACTCAGTGCTGTTGCCTACAAGACCTGTAGTCCAACACTGTGTGTATTGTTTGGGCAGGAGCTTCTCATTTGATTACCATATGATTCACAGTCTCGCTGTGAGACGAGCTCATGTCCTATGTGTCCTGCTCCCACGCCCACAGAGCTCACATAAATCCCCTACTTTTTGCTTCTATTTATTTTGTTTCTTTTGTAGTAAAAAGGATGGCTGGAAACTGCAGTTGTGGAAAGCAAGTGTGGTCAACTATGGCAAGGTTTTCTGACTTTCCTTCCTCTCTGTGTGTGTATATACATACAGAGCACAGCCTTGTCTTTCCTTCCTAAGCCAGGATCCGATTACACTATATCCCTGCTCTGTTCCCTCTCTTCTTTGGCTACTAACACAAACCCAGTTATTAATACAAACCTCGTGTGTGTTCTGTACCTTACTGCAGTCTCCCCTGCAAAACTTGTGCAAAAGATGCCGTTGCTTCTGGCAGCACTTCAAAAGCAACCACACTGATGCTGCCGTGCTAAGCAGGCTGATGTTACGCTAGTGACTTTGACTGTGCATCTAACAGCCCGTGCTACTCTTGCATCCAAGCTTCAGAGTTTTATCGTCGGTCATTCCAGTGCAGCAGGGAAGTGGTAGTGTCTCACAGAAATTAAACATTAAGGTTGTCTGCCATGGCCTCTTATCTTGGGGCTTGAGCCCTGTGCATATTGCCTGCTTGTTGTGTAGGATCCTGCTTCTTATCTTAAGTGAGCCAGCTGATTTAGGGCCACTTTAGGGCCGGTCATTTAGGGCCACTTTGAACTGAAACTGTAGCCCTGGGGATGGTACTGGCGCAGCTGGCACAAGTCACCTAGCCAGGGACTGCGAGGCTGTTACTGAAGGTCCCCTGATTACGACCAGTGTCACTTGTTGAAGGCACAAGGGGAGACTAACCTCTGTGTCTGACTGCTGTTTTTCAGCTGAGTGTCAAATGCAAAGAAACCAAACCAAACCCTTGGTGAAGAGCAGGATGCCACATCAGCAGTGAGCAGCATGCCCAGCATGGGCCATAGTCTGCCTCGTCAACTAGAGAGCCGGCACCCGTAAGGAGGTCCAGATTTAGACATCTGGTAATAGACTTCGAGATAGGGCGCAAGTACAGATAGACTGGCCTTACCAGTGGCCTGATGTGAATTCCCACTGAAATTTTATGGTTTTATTATTTCGAATGAAACTCTGTGTAATCATTTAAACCATTTTATTGTTTGCGAGGCTCTGTCCCTGAGCAGAAGAGCAGCGAAGCTAAGTGTTAGGCAGAAAAATGTGACTGGTAAACCACAAAAACTGGAAAAGAACTTAGAGTGTGAATAACCCTTTCCCTCCCCTTTCCACGAGGCTTCATTTTGATGCAATCTACTGAGCAAAATACAGCAAGCACTTTTTTGATGGGAGGGTTTTTTCTGCGATTCTTTGGTAGCTGTAATGATTTATTTTATCCCTCTAATTTGGTATTGCCAGACAGACTCCCAGGTACGTTTTTTCTTGCCTTAAGAAACTTGGAGGGAAACACTCTCACCCTGGGGTTCATTTTTCAGAAGTCTTAGAGAGATCACCAAGAAACCGTTTCACTTCTAATTTCTGCTTTAATAGTTCTGAACCATGCAATCCTGTACCATTTAGTTGGTGAAAGACTGTATGAGAACATGATTTGGACTTCCTTGGCCACTAAGAAGCAGAAGATACTCCAGTGAAGCTGATGTAAAATTGCTTTTGGTTGAGAGTGGTATCAAGTGGAATGTGGTGCTGTGACACTTGCAATGCTTGCGTATGACATCTTGGGAAAGTGGCAGGTTAAAAGTAAAACCTCCAAAATAAAGCATCAGGAAAGAGACATTGGCATTCCCTGTGCCAAACAGCAAGTTTGACATCTCTTCTCCTGAATATTTGGTATGACCGAGAAACCAGTAATTGTGTGAAGCTGCAGGAAGTCAGAGTTAGTTTCGTAAATAGCTCTGGTTTTTCATAATTTCACATAGAACTGGTCTCTTTCTGCTATGGTATGGCAAATGATCTTTAAAATGTCATTATTATTTTGGAGCACTGTAGAATGTAGAAATGGCAGCAAGGGCTGCCTCCTTGCCACTCTCTCAGCCCTTGCTTCCAGTGGCATGAGCTACAGCTCCCTGGGTCTTCTGTTTTGTTGTTTGTTTTTTTTAAACAGATAGCTATCTAGACTTTATATGTGGCAGGATAAGCTGGTTGCAATGATAGGCTCTAAAACAAATTAATAATAAAAAGAAGTTATTTCAGGCTAGTTTAGGTGGTGTGATTTATGGGTGTTCCAAAATCACTCTGCTTCCATAGTGCAGGATCAGACAGATGATGTTGAATAATAAAATGAACAAAGAATGGTTGGGGAGGGTGGGGGGGGGACACCAAACAAAAAAAAAACCCCAACAGACTGTGCAGCAGCAATTGCATTCTAGTTGGTCGGGAGAATGTATGAATGTTGAAAAGAGATTAAAGAGGCATTAGGGTGAGCCAAGATGTTACGCTTTTTAAAAGAGCAGGGAGGGGAAATTCATCCATTTCACAGTCTGGCTGTGAGCCTGCCAAGCCTTAGTCATGGCCTTGTGAAAGGGAGCAGAGAAGCTGAACTGACCATTTACTTGCCTTTTATTTTTGGAAGGAGTTGGTTTGGAATTAAAAAAAAAAAAAAAAAAAAAATCAGTCTCTTTTACATGACGAAATAAGCCATTTTTCTTTGGCAGTTATTTGAGAAAAGATGGCTCTGCCTGTCACAAACTTGGATGCAATTCAGATGTGCTGTGCCAGAGCCCCCCAAGGGGATGGAGCAGCAGGTCCCAAACAGGGGTGATGTCATTAACGTCAGATGAAGTTGAAGTTGCTCAGAGCCAGGCAGGGGATGTGGAAAGCTGCAAGGAAAGAAGTAACCTTCATTTAAAGATGCCAACTTAAGTCATGAGCAAAGTAATGTAGAGAATGGTAAGCGCAATTTCTGTGTGGATTGGTTCCATGCAAGAGGCGACGGTGGAGCACATGCGCGTAGCTCAGTCATCTGAATAGCTGTTGATACAGCCCAGTCAGGCAGCGGTGGGGAAAGGCCTTTTCCTCCACTAAGAAGTTAAATGGATCACATGCTCTGGCTGGAACCCATGCGAATTCATTACTCATTGCAGAGTTATGGTAAACTGTCCTCTCTGGAGCCTCAGCTCGCTGAGCACCCGCAGGAACCTGTTCTCCTGTGGGACACACTCTGACTCTTCATCCACCGGTGGCCCTTCTTCCAGGGTACTCATTTCCCTCTGCGTGTTTTGCCTGGCTCATCGGGTGTTTGAAACCAGGATGAATACGAAAAGTCTTCGGTCAGGGAGAAGCTGTGCTGCAGAAGTGAGCCTTAAACTCTTGTTTGTATTCTCCCATATTAGATGCCTTTGAAAATGCAGATATTTAATAAAAATGCCCATATTACCCCCAGTTCCTAGGTGTGGAAAAGGAGACATGGAGTAAAATGTCCCAAAGACCCTGAACAAAAGAACCCGACTGGGTATATAACGCAAGCAATGTAATGCCCTGTTTCTGTGTCTGCAACAACATCCTTCTGTAGTCTACCTTGGACAGGCCAAGCCTTGCGCTCATCTCTTGCTGCAGGACTTGAACTTTCAAATAAAGTGAAGCTTTGTATAAAGCACAAAGTGAAGATGTCTGGTGAAGCTGTCTATCCTTTAGTCTAACCACAACAGATTGGGTTTTTTTGTGTGTGTGTTTTTGCTTCTCTAGTCAGAGACTGGCAATTAAGGAGAATTTCCTATGTGTGTAACTGGTGATCTTATAAGTCATTTGCCTGCTCCCTCTGGCATGCCTGGCCTTGCCTTTCATCTCCATTCAGTCTTTTAAAGGCCAGGAGAGCGCAGGTAGATTTTTAGCGTTATCACACAATTTGTTGTAAAACAGCTGCTTTGCTGCATAGGTTGACAATTAGGGTTTTAATTGTGAATACCAGAAATCTATAATTGCAGCAACACCTACCTTGCCATAGACAACAAACTGCTTGCTTTTCAGTTTAATACTTCAATTGAAAAGGCTGCTTTGTCATGACTGTATCTGTTTGCTGAAGGTCATCTTGCTCTTTGGGTTTTTTTGTTTGTGTTTTTTTTCCCCCCCCAAGAGTACTTTGGAGGAAAAACAGAATTATGAAGTAGCCTTGCTTTGAGGCTGATTTATAGTACTATGTTTTATATATAGCATTATGTTTTATATAAAAGTAGGAAACTAACGCTTGGCCTTTCATCTCAGTGGATCATGAATTTAGCATTCGCAACGATAGGATCTTGTCCCTGTGAAGACTGAGAGCTTTTGTCTGCTGTACCGCTTCCTTCCCCTGCATCGCAGCGCATTTTCCAAAGCATCTCTGAGGCATCGTAAGTGGGAAGCAGTATTGTTAACTGTTTAACAGATGAGAAAACTGAGGGAAATGCCTTAGTCACATGATTTAGTGGCAGACTGGAATAAATTCAATAGTTCTGCTGCTGGGTCCCATGAGCTATGTATTAAACCTACTGTTGCCTTTACAGCCTACTAAGTCTTTTCCCACTATAACCTCTGTTTCAGCACAGTCTTATGGTTTATAATGCTGTCCTAAAATAGTTTTCCTTTTCTTCTGAGAATAGAGAAGTTTTTCTTCAAAATACCTACCCTCCCCCAGATCTTTATTTTTAATCATCCCCTGCTGAAAAACTCCACATCAATCTGATCTCAGCTTGTCCTTCCAGCTGGAGAGAGGGGTTTGCATAGGCCCCATCCAGAGCAGGGAATGTCAGCGCCTCTCTGGGTTATTTAAGATACATCCACAATGTAATAAATCTGATGTTGTCATTCTAATGGTACAATAACTTGGAAATGAAAGAAGTCAGCTGGGGGAATATGTGTGCACTGGAAAAATCATCCAGAATACTGTGCTGGAACAGGGGTTTGGATATTGTTGTGGAAAAATCTTGGAAGCCGTTAGTCTGGTGCACAGAAGCAATGAAGCAAAACAGTGACGCTTGTTTAACGAAGGGAGAGAATATGAGGTGGCAGACTTAATGCATCTGTTCCTTCTAGAGTCTTTTTCATTCTTTTTTTGTAGTGGTGCGGGTCTTGTTGGCACTATCCCTTAGGAGAAAGTAAGCCAGAGCATAACCAAAACAGTACTGAAGTAGACTCTAGCATTGAAATGATTTAATGTTTTCTTGTACCTCCCAGCTGAGGACACGGAACACATGCCTTGAGCTTCTAGGCTGTCAATGAGGTACCATGTCCCACGTTGCATAAAACTGCTCTCTGGAGATGTATTTCGCCTGGAGACTGCACCAAGTGCCCTGTGTTCACCAGTAACTGTGCAAACAGGAAAGGAATTATTGATAACCTCTTCTGTTCTCCCACCCTTTTCCCTGGAGCGTGTCTGACTTCCAGGGCGCTGGGTTTCCTGCTCCACCACAGTCCTGGGGAACAACGCTGGGCAAAGGCTTTGATTTGCTGAAAAACAAAGATAGTGATACCGATCTTTCTTTTGTACAGGAGTTAGAGTAGTTGAAGAAAGGGGTATGTAAGTATTGTTTAAACCTTAAAACTGCTTTAAAGGGAGGAAGGGCTAAGTTGATTCGAAGGCATAAAACAGAGTTCCTGCAAAGAGTGGTTTAGGTCTATCCATTACATCCTAGAAGGAAGGGTAGGGAGGAATTCTTGGTTTGTTTTTTCAGTCTATTAGATGAGAAGAGATTCAGAGACCTCTTCCTTCCTACCTAAGAAGTGCAGAGTTGGAAGCAGTTCCTAAGGGTCCCTGTTAGACCTGAACCTCAGAACTTTACCATGTTTGAAAAAGGAGTTGACAATGATGTCTTCGATGAAGCCTAAATCTGAACCAAATTTTGACAAATATACTCTGTCTGTATAGTGGGCCCACACGTTCCATCACAGCCTTTCATGATAGTTTGAAATCCAGTCCTCGGGTTTCAGGCAGTGTACAGGTCTAGGTAAAAAAAGCCAACATTTTCTTTCTCAGTGCTTGGTGGGGAGAAGGGAAATGCTAATAATCTAAAGTGCACTCCGTTTCATTATAAAATACAATAAAGAAAATTGGGAATAAAACCTGATGCAACAAATGCACTTAACTTTTATTTGTGGTGAAGACATTTGGCAGCAGAAATCAAAATGACAACATAGCCTCTTTGAGACGGATGACCTCAGTTTGCCCTGTAAAATTTCCTGGTTTCTGCTTTTCATTAGCTATTTGCTTATGAGATTTATATACTGTATAGATAAAAAATATATAAAATATGAACTATGGTACCATTTAGACCTAACACGGACCTTAGGGATGATGTGATCAAGCTTCTAAGAACTGGACTCTGTGGTTTGATGCAACACTGTTCTTACTCAAGTCAATGCATAAGATCCCTTAACTGAAATCAGTGATGGCACAACAGCTTCTGTAATTATGGCTGAAATGCTGTCACAGATACTTACGAGTCGTATTTTTCCATCTGGGGATTCCCTTGGTGTTCATGGAGGTATCTGATTGGGAGAACAATTGCTGATAACTTGGAGGGAGCCTCTTTATCCTGGGCAGGTATTTGATGATTTAATGAAAATTTTAGCTCAGATACTAAATGCTTTTGGTTCAGTGTTGGATCCTGGAACTTCCTCCAGCTCAAAAGGATTAAGAGATGATTATATTTTTTTCCCAGAATGTTCACTCTGGGGGAGATTAGTGGGAGATTACTGGAGCTGTTTAAGAGATTCACTGTTGTAAGAACTGAATATTCAGAAGCTGAACCTCATTTCTGGTCGTCTTTCATCAGAATGCTCCAGTGTGAGTGGGGTGGGGAGAGATGGAGAAGGTAAAAAGTCTTTCCAAAAAAATCCCTTTTATATTTGCCTAAAGATCTTCCTTTTGGAGAGGTAACATATTACCAAATAGAATTTATGTATAGACAGAAAGAAATCTTAAAGAAAAAAACCTTGCACAGAGGGTTCTCAACAAGTTTTCTGGAAACCTGTGTCCTGACATTTGCACTATACTAGGGAACAAAGGCTGTATGTGTGTGAGCAGAGAATTTCCTACCTTCTTTTCCTCCATTACATTTTTTTCTTTTCCCATAACATAACAGTACTGTTTGTACTTCCGTAGCATTTACCCAGAGTTACAACACATTTTAAGATGACCAATTAGTCAGCGCATCTGTGTGAGTAATGTCAAGGATACTCAGAGATCACATTTTCCCTAACTGCCCTGTTACAGCAGCCTTCAGGGCTGTTAAAGTGCACAGCAGCACTTTATACAACAGGTTAGGCCAGGAGATGACGAAAATTTTAAACTACGTGTGTCACAAGTGAGTTAAAGCAGTTGGAAAGGTATTGTTCATGTTAAACTGTATCAGGATGTTTCATTAAAATTTCAGCTTTCAGAAAACAAAGTGCTGTGAGCTTGAACAGTTGTACCTCTGAGAATGTGGTATGCAAAATCACCACAAATAATAGTAAGTAAATCAGTTGTTCAAAGTTGGGGAAAAAGAAGCCTTTGTCGCCTCAGCAGGCATGGCCAGACTGAGTCACAAGCGTGAAAGCTCACTTTTGTGAATCCTATGTCTGCACAATTACATGAAAGTTTTGACTTTCATTTGAAAATGATGGTACAAGAATAAGCTTCAGATTGTTTCCTCAGGGATGGAAGTGCTATAGGAACCACCTGCCTAGCTGAAGAGAGTCTAAAATGATTGCTCTCTTCTAAGCTTTTTAGGCCAACACTAAGTCCCACAGAGCTCGTCAACACACTTTCGTGGTGGTGTTGGACTACACGTGGCAGCCAAGCCTCCTGTCTTGTCAGTGGATGCACTGGCTGGCCCAGCACAAGTACTGTGGCAATGAGCATAGACTCCTCCATGCTTCCCACCAATCTGTGACCATTTTATTGGGAAGAAGAGAGGAGGGATCCTGAACAGGCCAGGGCTTTAGTGAGCTGTGGCACTGGGAAGTGCTTTGGACTTGCCAGATGCTCCGGTCCAGCCCTGACTTCTCAGCATTTCCCAGATCAGTTCATAAGAACAGCCAAACATTTTGTACGGCTGCAGGATAGTAGTTTTCCTTTCTTAATTGGAAAGGACAGCATTGCTGTGCCCGGGCATTTACTGGTTTTTGTTTTCCTTTCATCCCAACGGTGGCTGTATTTCCTTTTTCCAGGAAGCACTGCCTATGAACTACCTTGTTTAATGTATAAGTAAATTCTTTTATATACTTCAAGATAAAAGGAATCCATAACACAGCTTCAGAATTAATGATGTCATGCCAGCTCCATCAGAGACTTTATGAGTCTTGGCTTCTTAGACTCTCGTAAAACAGGTAATTTATCAGTTGTGTTAAATGAGAGAAATCACCCTCCAGCTGAAGTCGGGAACATTATGTGCTTTGATTGCATTGGTAGGGGGAAGAGTACATTATTAAACGAAATGCCATAACTAGATCAGTGCTGTATTTTATTTTGGAGTGAAATACTGAAAAAGTGTTCTCTGATTATGATCTTTGAAATACTTAAGCATCGACTGACCTTTTTTGCATGTGTTGCGTTTTCATTTTTTAAACCAGCACCACACGCACAATTCCTAGGCATGCTGGCACTATACTTAAGTCTAACTTGTCATCAGCACCAATGGCTCTATGGCTTTTGGATTGGAGCTACCTTGCATTCATCCATTTTTAAGTGTGAACCAAGAAGGCTCATGTCCGAGGATGGCAAATTTTGGAAGTGTTAGTAAGATATGCTTGCTGTCCAAAGAACATTAAGATGTTTTAAAAACAAACACCGCTTTTCCACCCCATCCCCCAACAAAATCCAGCAAAATCCCAAGCAACCAAAAAACAGCCTGAGGAGTAAAGAACAGAAATGTCTTTATTTCTGGTTACAGGAATAGTAAGTTTAGAGGCAGGGAAGCAGACTTGCCCATGGTCCCTAGCAGAGCTAGGTATAGAACCCAGACCTCCTGCAAAACCATTTCTCCCTGCCTCTTGTACCAAGCAACTTGCTAATTTGAGAGTAATATTGTTCCAGTTCTCAGGCTATCTAGGCTGATGTAATACTTTGGCTGCAATCAGGTGGATCATAATAAATTTTCTGGAACCATTTCCAGTTCTCTGTTTCTTTTCTTATAAACAACTTTTTGCACTTGGCAAATTCAATTTGTCTCAGAATGCCAAAACTACAGAGAAGTTTTCTACTAATTTCTAAAAGTAAACCTTTTACTATTTTCTCTAAAAGCAGAAGAGATAAATTTAAGGGATCCTACTTAATTTATTGTTTTCAGTACTTCAGTAGTTTCTATTATTTCTATGAGATGTGGTGGCAAAGGAAGGGTGTGATTTTGTGGTGGCTTAAGCTGGACTAAATTGAGATTGCTGCAATCTCACCCATCCCCTTTTGCCCCCCAAACATGTTCCCACTGCCCCTTTTATGCCTGTACTTGCGTTTGTGTGTTTATGTGGTGCTTATGCTGGAGCAAGGAATTGATGTGACCAAAGCTAAGCCTGCTGAGAGAGAGGATAACAAAAAAAGAGCCATCCCTCTGTTTCCTTGAAGCATCTTATGACATGACTGCACAAATGCCAATTCTGTCAAAAGCAGAGTCCAGGAGCACAAAGCTTGGGGTCAAAGTAGAGAGAGGCAGGAGCACAGCTGCTCTGATATTGGAGGTAGTTCAGTGGAAGTTTAAAACAATGTGGGTGGTAAAGAGAGTACCAAGCCTTCAGCTCCTTTTTAATGCTCTAGGTCTCTTTGAGGTACTGCGTCTTATCTGTGTCAGTCTGCATGGAACAGGTAATGTGGAGACATATGGATGTTCAGTCTGGCCTGAAGGACGTTATAACGATGATCCTTCATCGGGTCAGCTCTTTAGGGAGGGCAAAAGGTGATTCAGTTTCCAGACAAAGATAACAGGTTAGGCAAGTGCCAGTCACCTGTGGGGTAGGTTGATTTGAGAGCTGTGATTTGAGTATCCCATGCTGTTTGCACTGCAGATCCTGAGCTAGCTGTGAGAAGAGCCGAGGGATTAAAAAGCTTGGTTTTACTGTCTTAAGTGTCCGAGCACCTCGTCTAAGACAGAACACAGAGGCTCATGTTACAAACACAAGAGGAGAAATTGCGCTTTTCTTTTTTTGACAATTTTGGACAAATGATAGGCAACTCTTTAGCATCTGGGAAATGAGAATAGTAAACGCTATGATAGCTGCAGGACTTTGATGTATTTCCTTCTCTTAAAAGCTGCAGCTTTTGCCCCACCTGTCAGTGACACAATGGATTTTTAAACACTATATAATATACCTCTAGCTGCTGCATATGGCCAAAACTGAGAGGTTTGGGCTTGACTCACACTGAGGTTTTCTCTGTGTGTACCTATTTTTTTTTTTTGCTGTCTTCTGTTTTTGGTAAAACTGCAGTTGCCAGATTTGATCCAAACATCTGCTTTTTGCTGCTGGCTTGGTGTAGTTTTATGCTCTCACAACATCCCCAGGTAATGAGAAAGCTTTTCTGTCTAGTCCTTGGCGAGATAAGTACTGTCTGTGACCTGCTGGTTTACTGGTAGAAATGGGATTATAGGGAGAAACTCAAAGAGGGAGTGGAAGAAATATCTCTCCTGTACTCTAGAGATAGTTTGGTGGATGCTGTAGTGTCATTCCTCAAGGTGAGATGAAGGAGATGGATTGCTTACACCTGAGACACCCAGCAAAATACAAATAGAGTAATAGTGCAGCTGGAGATAAGGATTCCTACTGGCTTTACACAGCACAGAGATTTCCACATTAGTTCCTGTCAGCATGGAGACCCCTTGACATTATTAGGTCAAAGAAAGGTGCTAATCCATCACAGAAAATGGCTCAGCGCTTGATTTATATTCATTTATCTTTGCTCTGCACAAATTCTTTGTTCCTTACCCTTCTTTGAATCAGGCCAAGCTAATATATTGGCATCTCAATCATCATTTGGCTCCTACTGAGATGAAGAAGCAGTGGTCAGGCCTGCAGGGCCGTAACAGTAAATCAGTGATTTATTAGTAAGAATAGGGCAGGAAGGTGAGGAGTATCTTGAAGAAAATAGGTTGTTAGGAGGCTGTAGCATTTTTCTGTTCGTGTTTGATTATTCTGCCCTCAAGAACTGTAAAACAGCAAAACCAAAACAAACTGAAGTATCTTCAGGTTTCAAAGCACGGTATTAAAAAATGGATTAATTTATCTTTGTATCTTACTGTAGCGATTTTGCAATTAGCCCGCGAAGGTACACGTGGAAACTGAGTGACTTTGCCCAGATAGCTACAGTCACTATTGGGTGCCATCGGTATTACGAAGAGGCATGTCCAGCTCTGCTGGATCACCCTTTGTTTATTGTGCCACTTTTCAGGGAACGAGGAGAGGTGAAGGGAGCCAAATTATATCGGGGGTTAAAGGATATAGAGCGTTGTAAGTTCCTCAAGACCCTGAACATTTTTAGGAAAAATAAAATAGTTTGAAGATAAGAAAGCAGAAGTGTCTCTTGCTTATTGGACTGTTTTCCAGCGCTCACCTGTTCTTTCACTAATTCCTTCATCAGAGAATGTTTGGGGGAGGGTTTCCTGTTCCTTTCCCAACATCCTTCTTCCATGTATCTATTTCCAGCCTCTCCGAGTCTCCTGGGTGCCCCTTTCCCTTCCCTGTTACTGCTGTGTTTCTTTTGGGAAAAAGATGGGTCTAAAGTAAAATTTCAACTCCAAATAAGTCTACGTTGTGGAGCACCTGGGTTTTGGAACAGTGATGTGTCCTATCTCCTATTCCAATCTTTAATCCTATCTGCATTTTGAAATTTCCTTTATGGAACTGCAGTGCAGTCTAGTTTTAGTCCTTACCAGCTTGTCCTTTTTTAACAGAACAGTCTCTCTTATTCAAACTGTTGCTTCAATAATTTGGTGAAAGGAACAGAGTGCCATTAGAGGAAAAAAATATTCTTAGATAGTTGAGCCTCCCCAAATCTGCATCTGCCATGGTTTGAGCTTTTGCTTTCCTCCGTGACAAATTTCAAAACCCTTCTAAGACATTTTTTCTTGGCAGTAGTCAAAGCTATTAATGTTACTAGGATATAGTGGTTGCATACAAACAGCTGGATCCAAAAAGTGATTACTTATGTGGTATGGGATTATTTATGTGGTATGGACCTTTGCTTTTCAAGTACTTCCATGCTGTGCATCTCTGCTATCCAGCAGTAGAGATGCTGCATGCTGCCATCGGAGAGAAAATTGCAATGTAGAGCAACGTATGGAACCAAAAAATAAAAAAATATGAATTTTATCTTACAGCCAAATGGCTACAGAGGTAATGCTATGATCATTTATTTTATGGAAAAAAAAAAAAAAAGTTTTTCCAGCTATGTTATTTTTTGTCAATGAAAGGATCTTCCTCTGAGAGCCAGTTTTCCATTATTTGCCTAAGAATTGTAGGAAGATTCCCTGTAATCTTAATCTTCACCACCAGTGTGTGAGGTGCTGCTGTTGGAGTATCTTCACATTTAGGACTAGGCTTGTTCATTGTTGGAAATGGGTGCTAACTGAAAAGGGGGAGAGGAATGCAAAACGATAATAGCTGCCTGCTTTTGTGTTTGCAGTCTGTTTGTGTCCTTCCTCAGGTCATCATCTTTAGTAAGTAGGTTGCTGTGGTCCTGCTGTTTGAATAGCTCCTGACTCTGACCGTGGGCAAGTTATTTTAGCACAATATGATCCAAGATTGCTTGAAAGATAATTGGCTTCCTGATTTTGAATGGTATTTAGAAGAATGGGCCACGCAGTCATGGATAAGCAGGTAGGCACTCCAGAGTTTGTTTTCTACATCTCAGGTCCCACAGAATGTACCAGCAATGATGGGAGTGAGCTGCTCTTCTGGCAAAAGTGCAAGAAATGCCACTTTACTTTGCAGTTAGCAGCAAGGGTTCCATAACATTTAAAGAAAATTACTTTGGTTCTCTCTCTGGTAGAAATGATGGGCACAAAATCAGGACATTATTTTTGCTTATTGTCTGTGAGAGCAACCACTTGATATTTCAAGTGCTGGCTGTGCTCTTGCCAAAGCTGTTCTGGCACATGTGTGCTCACTCTCTAAGCTATACAATATTATTTCTCCTGGGGATGCTGTCAGTGTCCCTGTGTTTGCACAGTATAGTAAAGCAACAAGAACCTGTCTTGGTCTAAATAAATACTTTCCTTTTTACTTTTGCCACAAGGCAATTTTTCCTGTTTTTTTCATGATCTCACCTGAAGGAGGTCATCTCTACAACTAATTATGTTCCAAGTGTCAAGAAAGTAATTGTGTGCTATGAAATGGTGTAGCTGGAAACTCAGATGCAAGAAAGATTTAAGAAGATAGCAGAGTGGCAAAATCAATTGGGTTGAATGGCTGAATCCGTTACAGATGTGGTGCACGGGTGTAATAAAGATATCAAAATGTTTTTTCCCTGTTTAAAACAAAACAAAACAAAAGACCCAACAATACCAAGAGTCTAATTTTCATAACATGTTAAAAAACTGAAACATGTGGTAGTGTTTCCAGATTCTTCAAAGAACTGTGCCCATCCAGTCTGAGCATTGTAAACATTGCTGCTTTTTATGCTTATACAAAAAAGATGCTGTTCTAGAATAAAAATATAGGCAACCTGTTTTTTCTTCCGAGTTATTTAGAGTTCTAAAACAATGCTGGGGATCCATTAATCTGAGAGGTTTCCTGACTAAGTATTTAGATCTTAATGTAAATGTCTATAAATAATATCGTGGCAACAGCATTCTTTCGAAAACAAAATTCAAAGAGGTACTGTTTGAAAAGTGAATACTTGCTTAGGGCAGTTATATTTAGGGCTCTAATGGAAGTGTACAAGTTATGCTTTTTATGCAAACTATAAATGGCTACAACCAAGAGACTTAGACTTTGAAATGCGTTTGGCATTTATGCAATGAGAGAGACAGGCCAGAGCCTTGTAGTGGAGCTGTTGGGGGTTTTTTTCTGCTAACTTTACAAATATTGCCAAATTCTTAGCCCTAAAGGATCCATTCAGCAATAGATATTGTATCTGCTCTTGTTTGTAGCTTGTGTTGCACCTTGAAAGCCTGAATCTTGGAAGGAATACAAGCATGATGATGGTGAGTAGATGATGGGAGGGATAAGAAAGAAGAATGCAGATGCAGAAGTGGAGAGTAAAATAGGAGCTGGAAGCCAGAGCAAGTGGCATACATCATGGAAGAAAGGCAAGCATGAATATAGATGGTATGACATGGTCCTTCAGTACCACACATGATGTGAGAAATAGGCTAAGATGTTGCAAAGATAGGGGCAAAATTCAGCAGTTGGTGAATAAGTGGAATTCCTCAACTCCACTTCTGAGCCTTTAAACAAATTGGTCATTGTTGAAAAGCTCTCCCAGATGCTTTGATGTGAGGAAACAGAAAGTTGCAAAATGTTATCATTGGTAAGAGAATGATTTGCTGTATTGTGGGGAAGAAAACTGCCAAATGCTTCCAAGTGTGTGTTTGAGGAAATAAAAATTACAAGAGGAGTAGCTTCTGTTCTGAGATAGAATTGTTGCTGGTCTTCAGCGTTATCAAAATACTCTTAGAGACTAAACTCGGTCATGTCAAACACAAACATTGTTAACTGTATGGTGGAGGTTTGTGTTTATACTTGTCCCAAAAACTTGCGCTCACTAAAGCTAATACTGGGCTTCAGGCAGTTTTGGAGTAAAAATGACAAAGCTTGTGATTCATGAACTACTCATGCGCGTAAATGCTGGTGTGAGCAATTTAGCTACGCTGACAACAATATTGGAAATTAAACTCTCTGCATCAAATCTACAACATAGTATCTTTCTTCTCCTGAACTACCCAGGATACACTCACCCAAAAATTTGTGTTGTCTGGCCAGTGATTCAAAACCAGAATGACTTAGATCTGAAGGCATGGTATGCATGTGATCACCCTAGCGAGACTCCAAACCTTGCCCTCTTGAGGTCAGACTTTATGGTCTCAGGACTGTGTTCTGTTTCACTTAGATAAAATTTCAATCTTATATTCAGTGACAGATGCATATTTCGCCCTGACAAATCAACACTGCGCTGCTGTGCAATCAGAGGGCCTGTGTTGCTGACAACTAATGGAGACAATCCTTGAGTTGTTTACAAAAGACCAGTGCTTTAGGAGCAGTAGTTTTGGTTACTGTTGAGTTCTGATTCCCTGATGACTTTTTTAAAATAAGCGTAGAATAAACAGCTCTTACAATGCTTTGATATTTTAAGTCATTAACTGATGTAATTGCAGTCTTGATGTTTATTATTAAATGACCACAATTTCTAAAATTTTATTTTAATGGCATGTTTACTACAGCCAGGGCAGCCTAACAAGGGTGGACTTAACAGGCCAAGGGCTCACCTGTAGAGAGAATTTGATGGGCAAGGTCATGTAGAGTAAGCTCTTTCAAAAGATTGCGCTGGAAAAGCTGAGAAGGGATTGCATGGGATTATTTTGGAGTATTGCTCTGGTCAGATTCTCCATGTAGATGTTCCCTAAGAAAAGGAACTGGGAGTGGCAGAGGATATAAATTTACTATCCTCTTTGTGTTTGGCAAGCATACAGATCATGGGATGTATAAATAGAAGAATTGAACGCAAGTAAAGAGAGGTCATTATGGCGTGTACAAAGAACTTAGTCAAACCACATCTGGAGAACTGGGCATGATTCAAAGACCATATTTCAGGAAGGACAGTGAACAATAAGGAATGGATTAGAAGAGGGTATTGTAGAGGGTATGAGGGCTCTAGCTGGTGCCTGCAGTTGCTGCAGTCCCATTGGTTACTCCTAATGAAGCTGTTTTTACTGTAAAAGCACCTATATTAGAGGCTTCTAAAGAATTCCAAGGGAATGGAGAAAGTGAGAGAAACCTCTTCTCCCTAAGCTTTCTAATCCCCGCAGTAATGCTACTAAAGGACTCCGTGTTGCCAGAGTTGCCATTGTTTATCTGTCGTATCTATTTCTCTT
Organism: Phaethon lepturus; assembly: GCF_000687285.1. Taxonomy (NCBI): domain Eukaryota; kingdom Metazoa; phylum Chordata; class Aves; order Phaethontiformes; family Phaethontidae; genus Phaethon; species Phaethon lepturus. Next base: position 89,479 of record NW_010518721.1, on the reverse strand, counting down.
TTTTTAAAGAAGGTTTGTTTTTTACCTTTCATATAGTGTTTATTGTATATATATTTTTTTCTTCTTTATAATTTCTTATGGTATTTTTGCTGTTTGCCAGAATAACTGTCTCGGTACTGTATCCACATGAGAATCTCTATTATGCTTAAGTCCATTTTGCCTTTCTTAACCCTATCAGTTGGGTAAAGCCACTCTTCTTGTATTATAAGCTCCACTGAGGTGGAAATAATACATTGTCACAATATTGTGTCCTTTCATCTCAGAAGTAGCAGTGTCTCAGAGAGCTTTGGGATTATTGAAGGTAAAAAGGGCTATGTAAATGAAAGATGGACTGTTACTAAGGGACAAAAAATGTACTATTGGCACATACAGGAAATGGGGACACTGCTGAAATGTTGAGCAGCATGAAAGAGTAAGATGAAATGAGAGATGAAGCAGGAGTGCTGCTTCTGTCAAACTACTCTTAACAGGAATGAACCATTATCCCCATTTTCTACGTAAGTGAACTGGGACACTGAGACTGAATAAACTGGTCAGGGTTTACACAACCAGTTAATACTAAGTCTTCTGCTTGTTGGACCACAGTAATTTTTTGGCACAGGATTCTGGTTTTGTATTCCTTTCACAGGGTTCATAATCTATTTATACCATGCCTCATAAAACTTTCTCTCTGTTTTTTCATTGATATTTATAGCCCAACATGGGGTTTTCTCTTTAATGTGCCTTACTGGATCCTGCAAATAAGAGTCCTAGAAATGTAGGTGGTTTTATGTCTCAGCCTAACGTTACAGTCTAGTATGGGTCTTCACCTGTCCTCAGACCCTGCGTAGAAGATCTAACGCCTGGAAAACCAAATGTGCAAAAATTGTAATGGATCAGCCTAGTTTTAGGGATATACTTGTGGACATAGTAGCACACATGCTCCTTTTCAAAAGTAGCTGTAGTCATAGTACTAGGAAGCGTTTACAGTTTATATTTACAGATCATATTCTCAAAGGTTTTTTTATTATGACACATAAGATAGGTAGCATAGTTCTACAAACCTAGACTGAAGCCTCACAGTCATGTCATTTATTTCAAATCTCTGGATCTAGGGTGTGAGACCAATGGCTCCGTGCTGGCCAGCTTCATACAGGCAAAGTCTAATGGCACAGGGATTCTGAATTGGGAGATCTGGACTTTGCAAAGAGCTGGTTCCAATGCATGAGCTTGGTAGTTGCTTCTCCTCCTTTTTGTCTCTGTTTCTCCATCTAGGAAACGGAAATGAGGACAATCACCATCTCATAAAAACATTGATACCTTTTATCTTGCAAAGTATGCTGCTCCTGCTAAAGATAAAATTTGTTGTGTTTTTTGGCATCATTAAAATATAAGCCAAGGATATGTTCCCTTGAGGTTATGTTCAATTAAGCACTTGGGGCTAAGCCAGGTTAGTGGTTGTCCAGAAGGCCACAGGGGTATGGAAGTAGGATTAGTGACTCAGTACGTACTGACTTGGTGCTAAACCAAGGCCTTTCTCCTACATTTATAGTCATTTGCAATCCTGTATATCACAGCTGGATTCAAATATAATAGTTCTTATACACACTTTCTACCTTCTTCCTTCCAACTTCCAGCACAATTCCACCATTTTCACAGCAAAAGCGAGGCAAAGTATGTTGGAGCATTTCCAAGTGTGGGATGAAGACACCTAGGAGTAAGGCGGCATTTAAGCATTTGTAGTGACCGTCAGTAGGCTTTGCTCTTTCTGTGGCAGTGTGTACAGAAGGGCGGTGTTACAGCTCGCGTCGCATTGCAGAACCTGCGAGCTCTGCTGCTTTCACCTGCTTTTGGAACACGAGGTGCTGCAGTGACCTGCACCCCAGAAAAGGGGTAGTGGATTTTGAGAGTGCTTGAAAAGTCTGGTTTGTGGTATTCTGATACTTCAGTCAAGCAATGCCTATTGACATTGAGCTACATGAAGGATCAGACTGCGTACTTTAAGACCACCCATCTCTGATAACGTTCCTGAAGTCCAGGCAAACTGCATTTTGTAATGTGAGGGGGACATTGTCTCTACGAGTAGTTAGACCAAGACCAGGGAGCCCAGGTGAGGGCTTTGTGAATCGGACAGATCTGTCCGGAATTGTCCAATTAGGACAGCAGCTCTTTGATGGATGGATTCAGTTGAGCACTTGCAGAAGATTTAAAGATCATCTCTCTGCTTGAAGCTCCTCCCTCTTCTGCTTTTTCTCCTGTTTTCAATTACAGAATTACTGTTTAATGTGGATGCAGATACAAGCAACTGTGTTTGATTTTTCTTACTGCTGACAGAGACAAACTGAAAGAGATGCCTGCCTGCTTTATAGCAGAAGCCACATTATTTTCCTATATGTTAGCAATTATATGCATTGTTTCCTGATCACAAGTCTTTTCTCACAATCTATAGGATGACTGTGGTTGATTATAGAGCCTAATGTGTTTAGGTTTGAGTGAGTTATACTAGGAACACTTTGGTTGCCTGTGTGGGGTTTTTTTTTGGGGGTGGGGGGTAAGGAACGTTTGTTTATATTCTGGCAGAATGATCTTGCCTCATTTCATAAAATAAAGGAGTGTTGAGCTTTCCTGGCAGTGGTAGGTCAGCAAGAAAACAGAGCTCCAGGAATTGGCATTGATTCTAGGTGGTGGCTCTGTGTTCTGAATTGATTGGCAAGAGGGAACTGCATGGCATTGTGTTGCTTGGTAGAATGGGAAACAAAACCCAAGAAGAGCCTTGAATGCTCCTTGCAATGAAGAATTACAGGACTTTGTGCAAGGTGACAGCCATTCTGATGTCACGGCCAAATTCCAGTGTGGGAACTGCAATTGGATGAGGTGTTTTTACTAGGTCCATTGAAATCAGTGGGATTTGGCTGTTCACAGTGTAGTCAGGTCATCACCACCTGCCTTCAAAATGTTGGCCTTCCGAATCACAGCTCAGTTCACCGGGATCAGCCATCGTTCTCACCTCACAGAATATTTCTTAGGGAATTTATCACAAGCCAAACATTGCAAAAGTACGCTGATGCTGGAGACCAAGACCATTTTTTCTTACTTGGTTTCCTAGTACATTTTTGTAGCATATTCACAGCAGTTCTGATTTCATGTATGTGGCTTTCTGCAGTACTAGGGGCTTTTAGAAACAATTTCTAACATATAAAGATGATCCTGAATTTTCTGAGGGCTGTTGTTTCTGGTTGGTTTTGCCAAATAGATACTTGTTTCCTGTTGTTCTAATTTGTGTTACGGTAGTGATCAGTAACGATCACCACTGTTTTAGGTGCAATGCAAACACAATACAGGGAGAAACCTTGCCCAGAGAACCTGCTTTTATTCTGGCTAAAGGGAGAAATCAATACACATTGTATTGTCTCATAGACTTCAGTAGGTTTATTAAGGGGGGGGGGGGAGCATTTTTTCTGTGTCAGTAGTTCACATTGCATACCCCTGTCCTAATTATATTCCTGATTTTTTGCCTAACATGTCATGAATACAGCCAGTGCATTTCTGAAATAAGGGAGTTAGTACCCTGGGCAATTCGTGTGAGGAATCCAGGCAGCAGAATTCGAGTGCTTTCCAGACAAGTCTCCTTGGCCCTTTGCCACTTGTGAGTGGCCCCATCTTAACCTCCAGACATCATGTAAGTGTTTGAAAGTCATCAAGTGACTGATGAGTTAATCACTAGGAAGTTGTCTGCCAAGGTAAAGAATTTAGATTAAAGTAGAGAAAACACAGAGAAAATCATTACAGTGAGGGAAAATGATGGCTAGTCCTTTTTCGTGAATGTAACACGCAAACAGCATGAAGTATGAAGATAACATGGGTACTTCAAAAATTAGTTGAAATGGGGTTTTTAAACATTCAAATCTTAAATTCAGGTAAAAGCTTTTTTTTGTATCTCGATATCGAAAGAGCAGAACTTGATGCCAGCCTCTGAATTATTACGGGATGTTCAGAGATGGACCCAGGGCTCCTTACAGAAGTTGCCTTGCTTGAGGACTGGACCAATTGCCCATTTTGGGGAAAACACAGAGAGTTTTGCACAACCCTGCTCATGGGAACAATCACGTTATAGCCAAAGCTCTCAGCAGAACTGCTTGCACCTCTTAAAGCAGAAAGATGCCCAAGAGTGTGAACAGACTTTTCCCTGGACTTAGCTCAGACTGTGGAAACATTTTCAGTTGCTATTATAAAGCATCAAATGACAGACAACAATTTCAAAATCTTTAGGCAAGCAGAATAATTTGAGTTTAAGGAACTGCTTAACTGGAATTTCACCCAGTCGTGACTGCCTTTTAAGATTGTTGGCAGCAAGAGCCCATGAACAGGTTTCGTATATTAACTGAGGTAGAATAAATATGCCCTTATTTCCAGCTGCTATTTCAAAGGCTATGGAAATATCAGAAACAAATTGTTAGCCAGCCGTGCCTTAATCACAGTGCTACAAACGTGCTTTCTGTTGGGCTGCTACAGCGTGTTGCCTCATGCCATTCTAGAGAGGTGACTTCTTAGCTCCTTGTGTTCTTGAGGTTTGATCTAAGCCATGCTCAAATTAATAGGCTCTCACTAACTTCACCTGGGCTTGGATCCCATGCTTAAAATCTTGGTTAATTAAAAAAAAAATTGTGACTAGAATGCCAGGATATGTGTAGGAAACACAACGTAGCCCACATCAGAGAAAATATTGTAAGAACAGTGGTGTGCATGCCTGAATGGTTCGTTCCTGCACAGTAATTATGTGCTGTTTCACATTGTTGTTTTGTGGGGAAAACACATTCTTGAAAGTCAGGAAATAAATTGTCAGATTTAACGTGATTTCAAACAGAGAGTGTTTTGACATGAATTGATTTATTTCAATTACAGTTTTGCTTATTTAGCTAGCCATGATTAAAACCAGTGTTGCCACAAATATAAAAATACAGAAATGTGAATGCCAGATAGAAATAGAAATTGCCCCTACGGTTTATACTATTATAACACCTTTTGACTGCAAGTTTCTTGATTTGGGTGGGAGGAGAGCAGGTACTACCATTTGGGGTACAAGTAGTCATCACAACGCAGTTGTCTCTGTTATCAAACAATGTGTTTTTAATTGGTATTAAAAGATTAAGTCCTGTTCCTAATTATAATACCAGTGGGCAAAGCTTGACTGCAGATGTCCTCGTGCCTGAATTTCTGATCTGAAGAGCAAAGATGATGCTTTTCCAACTCCGCGTGATTACTGGAAACATATGGGAGAGGAAGTCCTGATGAATGTGTTGCAAAGACGTAGTAACTGTGGGGTACATTTCCACTTTGCTGCCCATGCAGTCACTGCCCTCTGCCTGTCTCAAAAGCAGCGTCGAGAGGTGCGTTTTCTCAGTCCCAGGCCTGCTCATACCTATCAAGACCTGCCAGCCCTTGTGAAATCTTATGTAATAAGGGTCTGATTCATACCCCATTGCCATCACGGAGGAAAATCCCCAGTGCCGTCACGGTGCTTTGGCACGTGGCCAGAGTCTCGGTAACTTCCTTATTTTCTCTCATACATAGGGGATATTCCTCAGCTGTACCAAGGCAGATAAAAACATAAATCTTGTCCACAACTATCTGGTTTGAGTAATTTTTCCAATAGTAAATAAATCATCCCTCTTTCCTCTTACACACAGCACCTGGCAAACTGTTAACTGAAAAACTGAAAAAATATCGTTTCGTTTGTGAGCCAACTTCAATCATTCTACAAATCTTTATTTTTAATTCCTTGTTAGAAAACAGAACCAACTGAAACTGGCTGGCAGGGGAAATGTGGCTTCCCCCCCCCCCACCCCCCGCCCCGCCTGGCTTAGTAATGTAACTGCCAGTTTTTGTTTTCGCCTCTGTAGAATTATATGCCTTCATTTGAAACTTTTGACAAATCAGTCTATTTTCATTCTCCCTCTGCCATAAATTCAATCCGTATGTCTTAAGACATCCTTTCATAGCTTTAACATTGAAAAGGAAGTGGCTTAGGCTCTGTATAGGAGGCTACAGTATATTTAAAGCAAGCTCTTCTAGTTTGCATGCATCACTTCTGCTAGCTCTTGAAGCCTCTACTTCCTAATTATTCAGGTTACCGAGGGCATTGGCAGAGTTTTCTCCATTAACTAACAGTGATGTACAGTGAAGAAGCACAACAGGATAAATCATTCCCTTATCCTCAAAATATCCAGGAAGTTTTTGATGCAGCCCTTGGCTTTACTACCAAGCAGGATGCAAAGAGGATGTGAAAAGGGTAGGAGAGATCAATTCAGCATAAAATTTCAAAAGAAAACATGAAGACAAAGAAACAAAGCTCTTGCACAATGCACTGCCGTTCATCTGGCAGCGTTTTGTTTGACAAGAATACACAGCACCTACGTGACAGGAGGTCGCTGTAATAGGAGTGAAGTATCTCTACATCTAAGACTGAGCTGAGGTCAGAAGGTGAGGGTGGGAAGGAAATGTGGGTCTAGGCTGAAATATATTGGTATGGCTGCACATGGATCAAAGTTGAAAAATCAAAAATACAAGATGCAGCAGGGTAAGAGCACAGGTAGTCATGGCTGTAAGTGTCCTCGCCTGAAATCATGGAAAACTTGGGCCGGGGTATGCCACTGGAATTGCGGGATAGATCTGTAATTGTAAATACAGTAGCAACAAGGGTACAGGAACACTGGCTGAGTGGACTGCAAAAGGGTTTTCAGAGCCCACCTGCAGTGTGGATGCAGTGTCATGCTGTGTTCATCAGATCCACCCTGGGCAGGTCCACTCTCCCACCCCAGCCTCAGTCACATATCCATGCTCCCCACCTCGCATCAGCTCTAGAGGTCATGTTCCCACCCGTCCCTCTGTGCCACACAGAGCAATCATGTGGTGGCAAAATTCAGCTGGCCAACTAGATGAAAAACTAATCAACTAATGGATTTCTAGGAGGAAAGCACAGGAAGCAATATTATTTTGCGGGAGATCTTTATGTTGCACTGACTTGCATTGTGGCTTCATATCTGCCATGCTCAACGAAAGATAATGGGTGAAAAGGATGACTTGGGGCAGTCATCCCCAATGGGGCAAAGGATGACTATCCCTTTTTGAGACCGCCTGCATCTTAACATGTAACAGTATGTCAAGTTTGTTTGTAGCATCTACAGTCTTCGGTACCATTCCCAGCCAATTCACCCAAATAGTTTCTAATTTGCCACCAATGCAAATGAGTTGGAGGGATATGCGCAGAGTGGGATGGGCTCCCAATAACAACTCCACAAAAGTGCTTGCAAATCCGTCATTCTGTTCAGTTACTGTGCATTAATACTCGTGTGCAAGAAGATAAAATGGAAGGAGTGTGTGTGTGGTGAACGCGTGTGTGCAGTGTAATTACCTTTCTAATCTCTTTCTCTCATAGAAGGGTCATTTATAGAGATGAAAACATAGTCAACCTCAAAATTTGTGGGCGTAATTTGGCATATCCAAAGGTTCACACATGTAGAAACCACAGTCTGCGCATTTGAAACTGCATGCAGGTTCAAAGAACTGGCATAGCCTATGGTTTTGTTTTCAGAGTTGCAAAGATTGCAGCTGCCATTTACCTTAGATGGACCTGAGGTTATCTTCCACACCTCTAAAACTGAGGCCCTTATATCTAGCAATCTGCATACAGCTGTTCAAAAGCAAGCTGTGTGTGCACAGCTGAGTTGTTGTATAAACAATAGTAGAGGCTTCACTAAAGCTTTTCATGTAGTTTTATCTTAGCTGCAATTTGTTTCTAGTTTTTAAAGGCTGTAGAAACATCCAGCTTTACTCCCTAGAGCCTAGTTCCACCGTTTCAGCCATTCCAAAGGTATTTACAGCACTGTTTTATTTTGTTTGAACTGTTCAAAAGATGTCAAGTCCCCCAAGAAAGGTGTAAACGTGTTCAAGTTCCCTATTGCTCCTATCGGTGGAGAGACTCACTCTTCCGCTCCTGTAATGTCACTTGTAACAGGACTGTTCTTTGCTGTTATCCCCAGGTGTGCTGTCTCTGCCTGCCTACTTTAGCCCATACAACGATGGCTCTGTGTGCAGCGATGGACGGGCTGATGCTTATGCCCAGCTGGAACTCCGAACTTTAGAGCAGTCTCTGTTGGCAACTTGCGTTGGAAGCATCTCTGAACTGAGTAAGTTTTGGATGTAATCAAACATGGGTTTCTTTCAGGGAAGCGGGAGAGCCTGTCCCTCCGCTATTGAGGTCAGTGGGAGCGTTGCTGTTGTTGACAGTGTGAGCAATATTTGGCTAACGTTGTGTAAGATCTAATTGTCTTGTGGTGCTGTTTATGAAAATCAGGTTGCTTCATTAGACTACTTTATATTTAATTCACCTTGGAGATGTATAAGATGTGGCTATTCTAGCCTTTTGGTAGTTAGTGGTGTTAGTGCCAACAGAAGATGGATGCTTTTGCCTAGATGCCTCTGGAGGCTTTCTTGTGCATTTGTGGAACACAGCAGTGAAACCTCCCTCAGACAGTGAAGAGAGTTTTCTTTGTTACTGTTTGTGCAGTGGAAATCTCAAGGGTGCAGGATATTCAAGGAAAAGCTTTTCAGTTACTTAAAAAACAAAAAATGGAGGGAAAAAAAATCTGAGAATACTTTGGTAACAAAAACTTTTTCAAAACCTTCTTTTTTAATGCTAACCAAATGAAATGTTCCATTCCTAGACTACTTACAGAGCCCCTTTAAAGTAAACAAAAATAATTTGCGTTTTCCCAGTCTACTTTTCCCTTGCAACATTTCTGCTGGCATCACTTTCTTAGTCTCCACCATCTGAATGCTAATGAATGTCAGGGCCAGCAAGGAATTTGTGGGCTTCACCATTTATTTTGCAACCTGCCTTAATTTGAGGTTTTCAAATTCCTTTAACACACCTCTATTTATCCTGGAACACAAGAGAACATTTGTAGCATGGGCCAAAGGTTGCATACAGCTTCCTCTCCCTCTTCCCCCGTCCCTGCTTTGGCCAACTTGGTCATTACATCTAGTGAATAGATCTCCTGATACAGTTGCCTACATTTTTTTTTTTTTTTTAAATGTTGCTGCACATTGCCAGAAAAGTAAAGAAAGTGAGTGTGCAAAGGAGAAGGAACGTTATTCTGAGCTGAAAATTTGAATTCCAGATGCATTTCTCCTATAACTGCACAGATTTCTGTGTTGGTACCAACACTAGAGGATTCATGATATTCTCGTAAAACGTTTAGATCCTGGAGAGTTCAGAGCTACTGAAGTGGAAAGGCAGGGATGTTAGAAGGTTTTTCCATTCTGAAGTGGGTCCTTAAACTGAAGGCAGTATGCAACAAATGAGTGGCACAGCTTTACATTGCAAACTGAGATTTTTAATACTCCATTGATCTGAACCACTAATAATGTTGTCATGTTGAGACATACAGTAGCTTTGTGGGGTTTTCTGCCTAACCTGTGTAACACTAGAACCCCATGGGTTCAGCTGGAGGTTGTCTGGCAGATTCAGTGTGTTGCTGTTAGATATAAATGAACAAATAATAACTTCCTATGGATTTCAGAGGGAGGTGTGACTAATTCAAATGTGGCACGGCTGAGTTCAGGGCGCTTTCTCAGGAACCAGCTTCACGATGGGGCAACTATTTCAGTTCCGTCCTTTCCCAGTATTGTAACTGTAGGACACAATAGAGTAACATTTCCTGTGAGAGTTTTAGGGGACTGTAAAACATAATACAACAGAGGATTCTCCCAAGTTAAAAATAGGTTCTAGCTATGTATAGTAATCTATAGTAATCATTCAGCTCTCTGGTGTGGTAGTCACACTACTCAAAGATGAAGTGTCTGCAGCCTTTATTGTAAAGCTCTTGAGAGTTGGTAATGCACCACAATGAAAGGAGAGTAAACAGGGTGTGCTTATTGCACAGGGACCAGCTTTATGTGACTGCATAGCTGCTGCCTTGGGGTCATTGTTCTGTGAACTTTTTAAAAATCTGCAGTCTTAAAATTCTTTCCGAGTAGAAACTGTGTATTATAGGTTGCCTTCTTCCAGGCCTCCTCAAGTCCACCAGTACTCTGACATAGAGGCAGGTTGGCTCAAGTTCAAAGACCAAGAGGAGTCCTGGATTGAGCTTCTTAACAGCTTGTGACACAACAGCACAGCTTGTGACAGTCAGAATGATAAAGATTGGCTTTTTAGTAAGAGAGTCATGTCTTGTAATTCTGGAGAAACTGCAGCTAGAGTGAGAACGAGAGAAGCAGACCCCTAAAAGAAGGGAGTTTTATCTATTTGTATAACACCACTAATTTGTCACAAGTGCCTGGGTAGGAGGATAGAACATCATAACCCAGTTGAAAGAAATGGGAACAAACTCATAACATAAAACGGTGATGCCAGCGATGAGAGTGTGCAGTATTTGTACTGGTGTTACTGGCTTTGCCTTGTGAAAGTTGTGCTCCCAAGTTGGGCAGTGGGCATTTTACAAAGATACCAGTTTTTGTAGACAGGATGGGAAAATCACTGTAAAGCTGTTGTTCTGAATGTATGGTGACTGAGAGAAGTTTCATTCTATATTTTCTAACTAAAACTTGTAATTTGAAAGAAAGTTAAATTTCCCATACAACAACCTGCAGAGTGGTAGCTTGAGGACAGCTTATGCCTTTGTGGAGGAAAAGAAATATGTGCACACAAAAGCCATTTATCTTTAAGATTTTGTTTAGTTCAGAAAGTGTACTTAAGAGGTCTGTGGATGAATGGTAAAGAGATGCTTTTGCATGCTTTCTGTTTGTGCAGGTGATTTGGTATCACGAGCAATGCACCACATGCAGTGCTTGAACACCATCCGCCCAGGAATGAGCCCTATTCGGCAAACCCGGCAGCAGCAACCCATCTCCTGGTCCCCTGATGCTCTCCACACCCTCTACTACTTCCTACGCTGTCCTCAAATGGAGTCCATGGAGAACCCCAACCTTGACCCTCCAAGAATGACCCTGAGCAATGAACGGTATGTAGGTCAGTCAATTGTTAGTAGTCAGGGAGTTAGGCTAAGAAGGTCTCCTTTTGTAGAGTAACTGTGTGTGCATGGGCAGCTCAGGCCGCTTTGTGGGATGCTACCTATCAGGCATCAGTTATTCCTGCAGTCAAGCCAGATTATGTTGTCAGCTGTGCCAAGTTTACAAAGCCTTGGAATTGCAACTGGAAAGTGAGCTGTTTTTTCATGCAATCTTTCCGAGCGAGGCACATACTGTATGCTGCCAACACGGCTTGTCTAGAGATGCTGCCAAAAGTACATGTGGTTGCCTAAAGCAGTAAAGACCTTACCAAAGAAAATGTTACCTTCTGAATAGCGCCAATTAACAATTGTCATCATTCTCAGGAAAAGCAATGTCGTTTGCTGTGAAGAGGTTTGAAGGAGTTTATGAACATCCTTCTTAAGAATTACTTCAGTTGATGCTGTGTGTCTGGTATAGAAAGAAATTTATATAGGAAGCCAATAGCTAAACAGAAAATGCAGTGGGTCTCCCTACCTTCTGCCAGCATCATAACTGACTCTGAAAGTAGGCCCATTATTAGAGCGGGTCAGAAATTTTCCAGCGGGATGTTTTTTCTGTTAGAAACCTCCCTGGTTTCCTTCCTGCCCGGCTCCTTGGCAGTCTGCCTGACAAGCTGGTGGCAGCGGAGGGCTGAGGAGCCCTCAGAGCCCTGGCCACAAGTTGAGTTCCTTGACAGGTCAGGCAGCTCTGGCACTCCTGCTCCTCAGCTCAAAGGCAGACTGATAGCTGGCTGCCTTGCAGTTGCATCCTGCAGGGAGACCCAGGCCTCTCTGGACTCGTTAGGTTTCCCCGGCTTGAAATGCATATCCAATTTTGTATTTGTTTCAGAAATCTTACCTAAATGGGAAATTCTGGTTTCTGATTAACTCTGTTCAGTATTTACACTGGCTTACTCTTTGGATTTATTTTAGCCTGCTGGACTTCAGGCTGATGGCTCTATCCTGGCCCTTTCCAAAAGCAGCCTGTTGTTGGGAAGTTTCATAGTGTAGTAAGATGTTGAGAGGCCACATTCAGAAAACAAAAAAGCAAGGTGCTTGTTGGACAGGTGAGCTTGGAAAGGAGAGCATGTATGCAGCTTTGAAAATAATGTGGTTTCTTCCCATCCTGGGCTTTACTGTAATGAGCCCCAGCTTCTAAAGTTGGTATGAAATCATGGTAACATACAAATAATTAATTCTTAAAATTAATTCTAAAAAAGCCTACAAAAGTTAGCCCTCCCTGTCGTCTTCTTACTCTCTTCTGCATGTGTGGGAATTATGGTGCTTTTTCCTCTGCTCCATGCTGGGTAACGGATTTTATTTTTTTTTATTGGGACACCTCCTGATTGCTCTCAGACTGCACTGTCTTCGGTCCATGCATTTCTGATGCTGCAAGTCAACCCTGTCTCATGCAGGCCTACGTTGGTCTGCACCAAGCCTGCCAGCTGATTTACGCAACCTTAAAGGCTTCTTGTAGCTGCATTCACCACCATTGGAGCTGTGGCTGGTGGCTTCATGGCCAGAGCTTGGCTAGTAAGGAGAGAGAAGACCTCTTGAGAATGAGAGTAGATTGAACTGCCTCCTTTAAAGGCTCTGAGTTTTCAGGCCAGGTTGCAGAAAAACATACTGGACAGAAGGCAGCCTCTATAATTTCAGTCTTGGTAAGTTACTTTAGGTTAAGGGAAACTTCAAATAAGGAGAAAAATATAAAGTTGTCACTCTTAAGCTGCCTGTTCTGCCATAGTATTTTGTGTGTGGCTGGTCTGTGTAGGTGCCTCCACTGATCACTTGTTTTCATTTTCTCTTGGTTGCTGACATCTTTCTGTACTTTATTGTAGTTTTTACTGGACTGACTTCTTTGAGGTCTTAGTCTGGCACAAGCTCAACTGTTTTACAAAGTAAAAAAGATTGTCTTTTGATTTGTCTGATCCTCCCCAAAAATCCTTTTAAAAAGAACAATCTGTGAGCAGAACTGTAGCATGGTGGAGAACTGATGTACACGTGTGCAGAACAAAGAGAAATTAAGTGAAGTTGAATGAAATAGGAAGAGGCATGGCTGCACAGCTCGGAGCCCATTGGTAGCTCTGTTTTTTGGGCTCTCTAATCTCAATCAAATGCTCTACCTAGTGCAAGATGATTTATTTTTCATTTAATGTTTGCACACTGTGCAAAAAATGAGCTTTCATGGAACCAGATTCTGTAAAGTTGTACCGCTGGTTCCTACAGTTGTACAGCTGAAGCTGCCAAACAGCTTGTATCAGACATATAGATGAAGTTTTCTATTTTGTGTTGAGTTCTTCTCAGTACTCTCACTATAATGATGTTACTGCAGCAACTTGTTTTGTACACTGAGGATAATAAATGAGTTAAATCAGGAGTGCGGTTGTCACTCCAATTGCTCCCAAACAATGCTCTTCACATGGTTCACTGGAGTTTTTTTGCAATGCAGGCTGCAACTTTATTCTATTTTAAAATCTGCACTAGATCCTATAACAGCTGGTGTAAGGGAAATTTCTGCCATTTTTTTTTTCTGACCAGTATTTAGCTGTAAAGGAAATTAAAGAGGATATATTAAATGAAGCAAAAACTGATGTTAGGGGGGAAAAAAAAACCCAGAACCTGAGGACTATAAGTTTAAACAATTGGCTTTGGAAGGTTTATGAAACCTGGAAGCAAAGTTAATACAGTCCGGTATACAAGAAATGAACATCCAACCCTACGTTTCATTTCTTCCAAGGTGTATTTGTATGTGTCTTACTGCATTGACGTCTGTGCACATTGTTTAGCGTAGCCAGTGGGATAGATATTGCTAGCAGTGCGTTATACAGGAGAGAGTTTACTCTTTCCTAGCTTAAGAGGAGAGATGATTGAGGCTCTATGTGAGATGTTGGACTCACGGCATAATAGATGAGGGCACTGATTCACCTAATGTGATTTGGCAAAGCTGTTGTGCAGCCCAGGTTTTTTTTTTTTTTTTATTCTTTCCTGTGCTGTGCTAAATCAGCTGCAAACTCTGCACTGCCCTTTTGTGTGTTTATGCTGTCTCTCTGGAATATACCTGTTATGTGCACTGCAATCCCAGTTTGTTTTCTAAAGAAAAAAAAAATCTCGGTCACAAACAAGGACAGTAACACTGACCTCTTCTGCATTTGCTTGTGCTTCAGTTTCTACGCTGCTGTATAAATCTATCGGTATTGAAGACCAATCTGAAATTTAGCAAAGAGAGGCTGTTAGAGCTGCAGACTTGGTAAAACCTGATCTTGGGAAGATCTGAGAGCCACGCTGATTCGGTAGAAGGAGCTGCAGTTGTTCAGTACATCTGGAGACCTGACAACCTTTTATCCGTCTTGCTTGGCGTTCTGTTGTCTGTGAGCTTTCTGTGTGTCACACTGATGCAAAGTGCTACGAAAATGATAACACTGTAGGGTCTGGAAGGTCTTCACTGTATTTCACTTCAATGTGAAGGCAAGTATAGCATTCAAGGTCTGAAGCCATGCCTGATGGAGGGTGTCATATGCCATAAAGGGCTTTAAAAAACCTAGCTAAGCTTCTGAACATATCCTGCAGCAAACTATACAAGGTATGAAAACATACACACTTGCACTTGTGCAAGGCGCCCCAATGAACAGAGCCAGTTTAAACTCACATATGCTATGTACCTTATCCATGCTAAACACCTTGGCAACTAAAGAACTGAGGTGGGTAAACTGTAGAGTCCTGCAGGAATAGGATGATGTAGTCATCTCTCTGGAGCTTGGCAGATAGAGGAGTTTTCTGGTTTGGCCTCCAGCATGTGAATGATTTGGGATACCAATAGATTGAGACTCTGGAAAGTTTGTGGATTGGTTATACCTGGTTCTGATACTTACTTCCAGGTAAAGGCATTGAAGCAGAAGGAGAGGAGGTAGAATTAGAGAGAAAGCACCCAGGTATCATGAGCAAAGCATTTTAAGCATTTCCACAAGGGATGCGGCTGCTTGCTGTATGACCAAGCCATGACCCACTTGGAACCCCAAAATGACCGTATTTGCTGCACGGGTAGTAGATCATCTGCTGTTTGATGTCAAATAGGCCACCTGAGAAAGTGTTTTGCAAATACAGAGTACCACTTGTGCAATATTTTGGCAAATGAATTGGACCCTGAGGTGAGAACAAGCTGCTTTACTCGGTAACGATACACCTAACTGCCTGAAGGCTGAGAGCTTGTCTTGTGTCATCAGAGAGCACATCTGTCTTTGTTGCTGCAAAAAAAGTGTCTCTGCTGGGCAGTAAGATTTTTAGAGTTTCTTAGAGGTTACAGTCTCTATTGTGTCAGAGGTCAGACAATGTGTTTTTGGACCATGAAGAGTGAGCAGATGCATGGCACTCCTCTCTCTGCTCTGGGTTTCTGCTCTGGGTTTTTTTCCCATTGCTTATGTCAGGCTGGCTGAGCTTGGGAGTGCTCTGCAGAGTGAGATCATGTCCCAGAGCAGCAGAGCATGTTTGCTGGGATTGTTTGGGATACTGTGACTTGAGAAGGGCCATCCAAAGGTAAACGAAGTTTCTTTCTCCCTTCTTCACTTTTTCCCCGAGTGGAATATAAAGTTTTTGTCTTATTTTTAATGGTGTGTCAAGGCAGGAATGCTCTCTCAGTGATACTTATCTTAGGGAGTATTTGTCTGCTCCCCATAGAGCACAAATTGAGGTCAGTATTATAGTGTGATTTTACAGCTGGGTGGACTAGTCTACCTTAGGTTAAATTGCCTTGACCAGGATAGTGGTCTAGCCTTAAAGCTAGGAGTAGACAGCATTGACTGCCCTCATCCAATCTCTCTTTGGTTATCTTGTGAGTACAGCATTTATTGTTAGGAAAGTTAGCATGATCTAATACCTAAGAACAGGCAAAATGTTGGATACTGCTTCCTTGTGTAGTTGATTACCTGTGTGTCCTTGGTAGGCTGAGCTTCCTCCTCTTCCAGCAACCCTATTGAAAAAAAAAACTATAGATTGTGTTTGCCTATTGTTGATCTTGTTGGTCTGTAGAACGTTCTAAAAGGAATTCTGGGCTTGTCCATCAGTGCCCATGGATCTGGCTATGTCAGACTTTTTTCAGCTATCCATGTTGCAGACATGCCAAGTTTTACACATTGTCTGAGTTTGGTGCATTGTTTTAAACTAAATGTTAACGAGTATAAAACAATTTACATCAGCAGAAACACACAGACTGTGCCCATCTGACTCTGTCGGTGAAAATCCAGTAAAATGCTAGTGAAATTCCAGAGCTGATGTAGGATTTGTCAGCTGCCAACAGTAAAATTTGGGGCTTGCCAGTTTGATGGAAACTCACAGCTCTTCAGCTGGAAAAGCTGTGGACACTGCAAGAAGCCAATTGCAATTGCGGGGGGGGGGCCACCTCATAAGAAAAGAGAATGCTTCATTCTGTTTTCCATGTGCAGGCATCTTGAAGGCTTGCCTCAGATTTGCTACTTCTCTAGAGGACTCTGGTTTATGATCCGATTGTAAACAAACCTGAGGTCACTCAGTTTTTCCCTTGTCACATGCCATCCTTCAGAAAGGCTGCTGCTCATTCTGCTTGCAGCTGGATGGCTGCTTTTATCTACAAGGTTCAAAAGGGACCTAAACTTTTTTCTGCTTCCAACAGGAGTCCTCCCATTACATCTGTTACCTCATGCGATCCAGGGCTTATGGATAAGCATGCAAACCATATTTTTTCAGTAGGGTCAAGCAGGACAAATGGACTAATTCCTACTCTCCAGTGCCACGTTAGCTGGGCAGCAGGAAGGAGCTGAGCTATCTACCTGGGTTTTCTGTCGGTGGAGTATTTCCAGCAATGCCTGCTCTGAAACATTATTTATTGGGAAAGGATGAAAAATATATCTGATGCTGCCAGAAGAAAAGATTGTAGCCCTTTCATGCTATTTTTGAGTGCTATTTGCTCAAGTACTATTTTCTTTCAATATCTGAGCTATTGATTTAAATTGTCATTAGCTAGAACACCTGATTTTTTTTTTTTTTTTTTTTGTGTGTGTGTGTGTCCTGTGACCTATAATCCAAATTTACCCTGGCTATCATGGAAACCAGAGATGGGTCTAAATGACTAGTTCCTGATACAGTGTCAAAATCCTGTCCAAGCATCCCTTGATTCAATGGTGATCAAGTTTGCATCTCAGCCTGTTATGCTCTTAGTTTCAAATACTCATGCTTAGACCAGACTAAGTGGAGCTGTGGCCTTTTGACCTTATTTTATCCTTCATGCTTTGCAAAATTCAGTCTGTACTCAGATACATCAGAGACATTCCATTGACTTCTACTGAGAGAAAAATAATGTCCAAGTAGTCTGTGCATCTGCTTTCCTACGGTGCTACTTTCATGAGCCTTCTGGCGTGGTTTCCCCATCAAGAGTCTTGCAGTGGTTGATGCAAACAGAGGGCCGCTGTGCTATGGCTATGTCTAAATCTCCAGTGACTATCTGATGAAGGTGGCCTCCTCATCACATTTTCTAAATCTCATGTTTTGAAAAAGCATTACTTTGATCTTTCTTAGTACTTTTATACTTGATGATCTCTAGGTGCATCATTAGAAATAATTAGAGCCTTCAGCTCTTTCCTGCACACTTCGCTGCTTTTTCCCCCGTGTTCAGAAAACACCTGGCACAACTAAATGTTCATTCTGAAATTGCTTCAGACAGGAGTGATTTGGTCACATAGATCAAACTTACACAACAATATCAATTCATATTAAAAAGAATACTAACATCTCAGTTATTAATGTGAATTGACTCCAGAAAGTCTTGCTCTGTGTTGCATGGGCAACACTGGCAGAAAAGGAAAGAAAACCAGGAATAACCTGCAGACCCTGCTTGTGAGACCTGTGTTTGCTTGAGCTGCATCCTCAACATCACTGAGAAGTATCACTGCGTTCAGAGCTGGTTAAGGCTTTTCAGGACAAATCTTTTCTCCAGATGGCTATTTCCAGACTCTCGCTGATCTGTCATGAAGCTTTTTTCCCCTCTACTCTTTTTAACTGCAAGTTTATGGAATTTTATTAAGTGCAATAGCTACATCATTGTCTGTCTTTTAGATTTATCTGTGGCCCACCCTTTCCTAATTCACATTTAATGTATTTATGTCTGAATTCTTTTATTTTACAGCCATACCCCATTGTTATCATGCTGCATCAGGAACAGAACTTGATATACTTAGTTCATTGAACTGTGTCTTTGAAAAGGTCTGCAATAAAATAGGTTCTGGGATCTCTTGCCTGAGAGATCTTTCTATTCTGTCTACAGCTGCTTCACCAGTCAAGAATACATATATAAGAACAGTCGAAAGTAGACCCTGATTCATTTGCCTTGAGAGAGAATAATGCTGTAACCATACATTGATGTTTAACAGTACTTAAATCCACTCAGAGTATTCCTGAAGTCAGTGGGGTGATTACAGAAAGATGTGTCAGTGGACATATTCCAGTCCCACCCCCATGCAATAGTCCCATTGAGTTTTATTTTTTTTCCCTGGAGCTATTTTGATATAAATATACCAATTAAATGTAGGGAACCAGAAGGAAGCCTTACATTGAACTGTGCCATTATGGCATTGCTTGCTCAGAGTGGACATAAAAGTGTGCCCCTCTTTGTTTTAAAGAAAAAAAAAAAGCTATTTGCTACTGATGAAGGATTAGTTTGTTAGATTTATTAGACGAATAAGAAGGCTATAAGCAGGTAGGATCAGCTTTCTTCACCAAGGAGAGAAGCTGTTACCATGTATTTTTGCCAATTTCAGACTTCAATCAGGTAATGTCAGACTTAATTGTGATTTTGAGATACTCATTCGAAAGAAAGATTGAGTGAATGGCCCTATTTCAGAGGCCAATAAACTACAATCAACATGGATCTATTGACTAAAATTAACTGTTCATTGGCAGTGCTGTTCCTGACCTTAAGCAGGATTATGTATTTGTTGAGCCCATACTAAATAGTTGCAATATACTGAATATCTTTCACAGTTTTGAGAATTGAAAACATATATCATTTAACAGGAGGAGTCAGTAGCTTTGCCACACTGGTGGTGAGCAACTTTCACCTTCCTGCTCTTTACGGTCACATCTCGGCACATACTACAGCAGTAACATCTAGCCAGAAAAAAGCCAGAAGCACTTAGAAACTACTGACTTTTTAACAGTCAGACCTTGTGCTAGTGGGACTCCTTCTAGATGTGTGCTCCTGGTATCCTAAATGAAAGACTGATGAGAGACCCAGGATGAAATATTTGGCATGATTGTTTATTACTCTGTGTCTGTGTGTCTGTGCATGCGCTGAGCACCATGGCATTAAGGATGTGAAGTGAATTAAAAACAAGTCACAATGAAGTCAATAGGTGAGAGACAGTAGTTACATTTGGGTTCCTGGCAATACTCCTGCCTCTGCCTGGCATCATTTACTGATGTATTTTTAAGTCTTGTAATTTTTTTTTAATTCTTCTTTTTTTTATAGTTCAAAGATTGCAAAATTGGAATGTGAGGGGTGACCTTGGCAGTAGTGAAGGGAATTGGCTGCAAACCCTGAGGATCGAATTCATCCAAGTGTAACTGCTGAAACTGGCAATGCAGTCTACTCTGAATTAGACTTTCTCCCCCTCCCCTGCTTTTATGTTGTTTGTATAAACAAATACTGCTCTGATTTTTTTAACTCTGTGTATCTCACACCTGGGACAGACTAGTCTTTGTCCCATATTACTGGCCTCAAGTAATTTGTAGTGTTACTGGAGTGTTTCCAAAGTAGCCTGTATCTTCTGATCTTTCTGTATTGGAGCAGGGGTGTGGTACAAACATAGATTATTTAAATTCTCTGCAAAATTGCAAGGAGGAGCATCTCACTGTATACGAAATTGAGCAGCACAGGGCAGACTTCACGGAGAGTAAAGAGACTGCCTTCCTGTGCCAGCCTTGGCGCACAAGGAAAGCATTACGGGTAAAAAAAAGCATACACAGTGGAACAAAATTTGATGCTAATGGCTGTATGTAAAGCCATGTGCCAAAAAGTCAGGCTCTTAGGCTGTCTTAAAACCTTGCTGCTGCTTATGCACTGGTTTCCATGGACAATAGTTAAGGATGGTCTGAGAAGTCTCAGATGGCACAGCTACAAGCATGCAGGGGGACGGGTCATCTCAAAGTTTACCCATTTCATGTAGACCCAGGCAACGTGCTCTAGCTGACCCTGGTTTTTGAACAAGGAGGGTTGGACTAAGCAATCTCCAGGGGTGCCTTCCAACCTCAGCTGTTCTGTGCTTCTGCGGTTCTAATTACAGTATTTGTCCCTTAAAGTTGTTTTACTTGTGTCAGGTTGGTAACTTCCCAATCATCGATAGGTCTCAGTACATTCGTTCCTAGAAGCTTTTCAGGCTTTTCAGGTGGAAAGCGGGCAGTAATTGATCCTTACCACCTACCTAGAGAAGTAATAAGGCATCTGACAGTCTTTGTCCTGTGAGTTACAAAACATTCATTTGAAAAACATTATTTTCTGCTTTCATAGGCATTTTACAGTAGACCTCAGTGCTTGGTGGAAATCCCCTGAAAGACTGGCTTTGACCTAAGCCATTTCTGGCGAATGTCCCCTATGTATAAAAATGTTTGAAAACTAGATAGATGATCTTTGGCTCTCTTGTTTAGCAATGAAGAGATGACAGCCATTGTGTGTGTGTGTGTGCGCTACCACCCTGCAATTTCATTAACTACAGCTACAGCAATTACTGTAAAGATGTCGGTGTTACGTTCTTGGCTTCTGCTGTTAAGTTTCCATCTGTTCAGATAAAAAAGAAGGTGCAAGAAAATGAGAGCCTGGCAACTTAGGTGCTTGGATTCTCAGGGCTGACACAAACAGAAATCTGGGTGCCTGTAGGCACCCTGTGTTGTGTATTGTTTATTGTTTGCAGTTTTGTGATGGGAAGACTAAGCAGTAAGCTAGCATCAAAAATGAAGGAAAAATAATCCAGGGGAACTTAAAACAAAACTGGTACAGCATGTGTTACTAAAAAGGCATTATAGAAACACAGAAATGTGTAAGACAAGGTCTCCTGGCTTCTTTTTCCACCTTTTGGACAGTGGCTGCCCATTGAAATAGTAGAGGACTGACTGAGAGTCAAAATTTCTCTCCTTGACGCTGGCTGGTTTGCCGTCATTTAATATCAGCCTGTCTCTATTTTCCTAGGCATAGTTTCTGAAAGACAGTATCGCGATACCAACGTAGTGCTCTTCTAACTAATGAAAGTAAAAAGCAGTAACTGTGTGGATGAAAGGGTCTGAGCATATTGCGAAGAACGATGATGGTAACAAGCCAACAAGTTTCTTCTTTTTCAGTAATTGCTGTTTCCAATTGAAGTTAATATTATTTCCTATTGGACTAAATTACAGGCCTTCACTTGCAGAACTTGCCTGTTTCCTGAGGAAAGAGTTAGCTGGTGCTTTAACAAAGGCCACACTAAAGAAAGACACAATTCTGAGCTTTTGCTGTGCAGCAGCCAGGGCTGGCAGGTTGTTGGGGTTTTTGCTGTTATTGTTCCTGACATCTTGGTAACAGAGAGCTAAGAGCTAAGCTCTTCTGAAGAGTAAATGTTTCTGGGTATAATTTATGATAATAGCAACAATCATTCTTTCTCTTTGACCTTGTGGAGATTAGAAACTAAGCTTTCCCTGGGGTAATCCTAGATTGGTATGTCTCTGCTTTGTTTCCTTTTTAAAGGAGATCCTGGCAGTTTGCACTTCCTTGTCATATAGCTACGAGCACACGTACTGCCATGACCTGATGGACACTTATGAAGCTAAACTGTACTGTTTTCATCTCATGTTTTTACAGTAAATGCTGAACTGACTGTTTTAAAAAGCATGTCTGCTCTGCAAGACAAATCCTATTCAAATGAGTTACATGTCTGAGCTGATTCAGCTCTGGTTCATGGATTCTTCTGGGGCTAAACAACCTTGTGTTGATAGAGTGCATGCTGGTCTAACGTGTTTGCTTGGAGAGGAAAGAGACTGAGCTGTGTTTTGCTCTTACTGCTTATCAGTGTAAATCTGGAGGGATGCTGCTGAAAGGGGTAGTTTCAGTCTCGAGTTGAACTACTGGGAGCTCCAGTTCCACTGAAGAGTTTGTACCTAAAGCTCTTTTTTCCATGGATTAGAAAGTGTATCATAATGGCTAGAGAATAGAGGGGGAGACAGAAGCTCTTAAGTTTTTATTCCTAGGCTTTCTGGAAAACTCTCTGCTACTATGAAGAATTCACTCTGCCATTCCTCACCTCTTTGGCTTCCTTTAGAAATGCAAAAGATCCTTCCAGAGAAACGTGGGGTCCTTCTGAGACCTTTAGAAGTGCTAGGATTTTTCAGTAGGAAAGGATGAGTTGTCCATGATGCAGTACTGGGAGAAGACAGTTAAGCTAGTTGAGAGGAATATAAGTACATCAGCATGAAATTGTAACAGGACTAACATAACCTGTTCAGAATGTATCTTACTGTAATTATACTGCTTCCAGCATCCAGACTGTGATTAAGAGTTACCTCTGTGCAGCACTGCCCTGTGCCAGGTAGTCAGTGCTCAGTTCCCTGTTGTGGCTGCCAAATTTTTCAGGAAGGATCTCTGAAGAGTTGATGCATTAGAACATCACAGAAACGTATGTTCCTTAAATGACTTTCCATCTAGGCATCCCATTCTTCCCTATACGAGAAGTTACAATAGTTTAATTAACTCACTTTGGAACCTCTTTTAGTCTGTTAAATTCTCTGTGTTAGGTGCTCAATATGCTTAAGGGTAAGTAGCCAAACTAACTTAATCTAACTGTACATGTAAGAAAGGGCATTCGCCCCAGGATAATGATAGTTTTGGCTACGTACAGCTTTATTCATGTAGTCAGGGCTCAGAGGTACCTGATGTGAAGAAAGGCAAATAAAAACTAGTTTATTTCTTAAATAATTTTGCTTCTTCAGTTTTCTTTGAGGTAAAAACTCTGGGAAGAAAGATACCAGTTTCCCATGTTTCATATACATTTTATTGATTACTCTTCCTTTGTGTTTGGAATGGAGAGTACTGGGTGTTGACAGAAAGGTTTATTCAAGCAACAGGTAGTGAAGTGTAGAGCAGATGAAGATTTTGAATGATAATATTTTTCTCAACAAGCTGAAGAAAACTAATTGTGCACATTGCACTTGGTGTTAGAAGTGATGCATGTTTAACTTTGTCATTTTTAACACAGCATTCATCGATGCTTCTGTGGTTTTAGATCTGCTTTCTGGCTGCAGAGTTCTAATGGAGCTGAAAAGAAAAAATATCCTTGTAATTTGATATTAGAAACAAAAATTATCATTTTGTCATACTAGTCATTAGCTGAGTGGGTAGCTGGAGCTTGAAATTCCTCCGTGTTCCTGTAGTAACCACAGTTCTGTGCTCTCTGCAATGGTCAAAATTAAGCAGGTCGAACCTGTTGTGAGAACAGGTTTTAGCTGCGTATAAAAAACCTCCATTCTCTTACCACCCCTTAGAATGTTTGTCTAATCTCTTCATATAAGACTGTTTAAGCGTGCCTTTTAGAGAGAGAGATGGGCTAAAAGATAACCTTGATATGGAGAGTTGTCTGACAGTTTGGTTTTTTAATCTACCTCTTGGCCTGTACTGCAGATGTCAATAAACAAACATTGCTAGTCTCTTATTCAGTCATTTGCAAACTCAGCATAAAATCTGCGACTCTGTAGTTCAGAGTACATGAGAGAGAAATCTTTGGTAGGATGGTAAGTTGCTTTGTAGGAAAGTATTGCCTATGGCACTGCGTGTGCTGCTGGTTTCTGATTTGTGCTAGTGGTCTCGGCAACTGTGTGCATGATTGGGTCAAGATTTGAAGGTCATCTCTTGTTTGCAAGATTGTCATTTGTGAAGATTCCCCTTATTTCAACAATTCCTCAAAACACATATATTTCTACACCAGAAGTTACCTGCTAGATTCTGCAATGCATGTGTGGATGACATTGTCCTTCTGAAGAAACTGGGAGAGCAGTTAAGTGAGTTAGCTTTATGAGCTGACAGTGTTTGAAAGACCTGAGACCAGACTTGCCAAAGTTCTTGATATTTTGTCAACTATGGCTATTGTCTGCAGCGCATCAATTCATTATAATAGGAACTCTACGACTCTGGCCTTAGATCTATTAGACCTTTTTCTAAGAGAAAGCAACACAGTTTTTATTTACACGTGTCCTGGCTGCATCTTTCTTGATTAGACCAAACTGTTATCTGCTGAAAAATCTCCTGCAGGTATATACTGAGGTATTGAAACATAATGTTTTTCTTTGAAATTCACTGAAAGTTCATACATTACAACAGTCAAAGCAAGAGACTCTTCAGCAGCAGTGCTGGCAGATCTAAGTAAACCGTGCTGAAAGAAGACTTAGTAGCTGGAATTTGTGGCATCTGCTGAGAAGCACTACAGCTCCAAATGCTGAAATTTAATGCATGCATACTTTAAATTTAGGATATTTGGAAATGGAAAGAATTTGAGCTTTACCAATGAAGTCCACCTATTAGAATCCCATAGTTAAGCAGTTATGTCTTTCATTTGTAGTGCTGCTTGGGTTCATTGATATCCATTGATATGACCATAAAAATCATGGTGATAGAAACATTAAAAAAGTTTGAAATTGGGACAGTTTACAATACTGAACACAAAATGGAAGAGTGAGAGGATTTCTAGCCTGGCAT
This sequence comes from Phaethon lepturus, assembly GCF_000687285.1. Taxonomy (NCBI): domain Eukaryota; kingdom Metazoa; phylum Chordata; class Aves; order Phaethontiformes; family Phaethontidae; genus Phaethon; species Phaethon lepturus. The sequence goes on along the minus strand of NW_010518721.1, from coordinate 64,720 downwards.
GGAAGGACTGACTTCATCACAACAGTGGTTTTCTTTAAACTTAGGACAATTCTGTTGCTTATATTTCTTATATCTATATGTTTACATGATGCTATTTATTTATCTCAGGCAGAATGCAAACGTATAAATCATTATGCTTTCCACTAAAAAACAGAAACACATTCATTCACCACTGGTACGAAACATCTTTGAATGAAACAGAACTCTGTCTTCATTTCTGCACAGCAACTCTTTTCAATATTTTAAGACAAGAACTGAGGAGCAAAACAGAAGGTCCGTGGTCCGTGAAGATACAGGTGAAATATGTTTATTGAGCAGCTTGCCATTAGGACAAAGTGATGTTCTCTTGCAAAATAATAATTTTTAAAATGCCACACTGGCATCTATTTAATCCAGCAGTGGTGTTACGCCTCCTTCTAATCTTTCATTAATGACAGATCTTGTGTGTCTTATCTGGCACTGACTTAGAGAGAAGACTACTGCCTATTCATTCACAAATGCTACATGCTGTGGGCTTGATTGCCTTTTATTCAAGAAAACAGATTCTTAAATTTTGGCTCTTTCGTAAGACCTTCTTTGATTGTAATACAGCAGCCTGCACCTGGATTGTATAATTCCACTATTGGGTGGAGTGGGTACCTGATTTTAGCGCACACGTACATTATTGTACCCAATAATCAGTTCTTTTCATCGGCATGTATTGGTGTGTTCCTCATGCCTTCATGCTAAATTACTTTCTGGAACTTCTCAGATTCCAGGAATGTGAAAAGCCAAAAGATTACTTAGGTTTTTATTAAGAAAACACAGATGTCAGCATCAGGTGAGATTGACGTTACAAGAAGGCCATGCTCACAGTAGCATGACATGGCACAGAGGTGTAACATCAGTCAAGCTATAGAAGTTTCATCAACATTTTCTTAGTCCTGAGAATGAAAGAACCGTCTTTTAACCTTGAAATGTCTAACCTCTAGATACCGTTATTTTGTGTTTGAAAATTGCTCTTTTGAAATATTAGTTAGGTTTTGGCTTGTGCTGTAAGGTAAATGGGAACCATTTCCCTAATTATTGTGAAAACGCTTTGCTTTGATGAGAATTGTCTTTGTTTAGCTGAACAAGCTTTTGCAGTTATCATTAATTAAACAGTTCTCAGTATTCCAGAACTGCACAAAAATATTTATCTTTCTGGATCTTTGTTCACACAGTTGTAACTCAGGAGCTTCAGGCAATTTTCATAAGCATGGCAATGCTCTGCCTTCAGGATTTTACAAGCGGGCCCTGAAAATTAGTTCTACGATTGGATCTGGCAGATTGGTTTTGGCTTGAGAATCAGCATATGTTTTTAACATATGTATGTTGGCAAATCAGATTGAAGTCATAACTAAGAGGCCTGTTATCTCAATCCTGCTAGTGCTTTTGGGAATTAAGTAGAATGGGCAAAAAAATGATGAAGGAGGAGTCTCAGCACTGGATAGTGAAGAACTGCACTGACCCCAGATAAATCTGCTTGAAGATAGCAGTGTGGTTTTTTAGTTTGCCAGCGTAGCTGCTGGAATGACCCGTAAGAGTTACCTCTTGTTTTTTCTGCCCATAGGATCAAGGCTAATCCAAGAACAGCAGACAACTCGTCTGGCGCTATGCCTGTGTTTATCTGTGCCTATCACATAGCATGCTGTTACAGGCTCATTTCTTTAATGCATGTAGGTTGTATTTGTGTCCTGCTCCAAAATGTACCAGAGTTTTCCTGTGCAGGAGGAATTGTTGCACATGACAAGGTTTCCTCAGTCAGTCTCCTTGGTCCTGGATACTGGGCCTCCACGTGTCAGACTCATTCAGGGGGGGAATCAGACATGCCAGCCATTTCTTATTTTCTGTTAGCCAATGATGCTAATTTTAAAAAAGTAGTAGTATTTAAAACAAGGACACAAAGGGACTTATTTAGATTTTTCCGTGTGAGTTGATTTTGAAGGACAGCTGAAAGTTTGAGGCAATGTGTGACCTGCCATGTAACTCAGCACCGGCCAATTTGGGCTTTTAGAAACTTAAATGGTAAGAGCAAAAATGACAAACAGCAATTTCTGAGGGGCACGCAGATGCAAAGCATCCTTTCTGTGGGCCGGGGCAGGTCTGAGGGGCAGCAGCGAGGTATATTCCCACCCCACCGGCCCAGCAGAGGCAAGCACTGCTGCCTCCAGAGCCACTGCTGTGAAAGCGCTGGGCCACGTTAGATCTTGTCCAGAAAGCGTTTTGTGCTTACAAAATGGAAGACTTGCAAACCAGGGTGATCACCTTTTTATAAGAGCTGGGAAAGGCTTAACAGATCTGATGTAAAATGGCCAGAGCCACTGTTCTGTGGTGGGAAGAGCTCGTGCCTCAGTGATGATGCAAGGATGCTCTCGGCCGGTCAGAGATGGGATTTGAGACCCAGGTCCTTCGGAGGAAATCCACAGAATTGACCTCTGCAAGTCTGGTGGTACAAGCTCACGTGCGTAGGTCACTGGCAAGTGCTGTTTTCTGTGTCTAACATGAGATTCGGCAAGTCAGTCCTCATAGTTGCACCTGATCTTCTTGCAAGTGATTTAAACATAATGGCTGTATATTAATTGAGGTCAAGGCTGCAGTTAGGTCCAGAGTCATGCAAGAATAGTTCATCTCCCGGACTGTTTGCAGTAGTTTTCAACTTACGGATAATCTTAGGATGTTGAGGATTTGGGAGGAGCAAGAGGAGCATGATCGGTAGTTTCCCTTCCTCCAGGTTTCTTCTGTTGAGTTGGCTGCTCGCAGTGCCTGTCAGGGATCAAACAGCTCTGTGTGCATTTGGGGAAGGCAGATAGAAGTCAGTCACATCCTTGACCACAAAGCTATGACCATATTGTTGTACTTAAAACTATTGTGTATATCTATCTGACTCTTATCATCAACTACTACACAATTCAAGTTGGTTTTAATTATTTTCTGTCTGCCTAGAAACCAAGAACCCCTTCTGCCACAGCATACAGATGTTACAAATATGTTTTTCTAATGAGACACATGGCACATTCCAGAGCAGCACAAGTACTTGTTTTCAGCCTGAAAATGGAATCTTTTCCCTGTTGTTAAAACAAAGTTTGTAAAATGTGATTATAATAAATAAGCTACAGACTTGAGGGTCTTTTTTAAGATTCATAGTGAGTTCCTAATGATTCCTTCATGTTTTTTTTAAGTGAGCTTGAATTTAGTTTTTCCTTTGGTTTGCAGTTAACATGGAGTAAAACCTGTCTGATGCTGCACCTTATTTCTAAGTGTGGTTTGCAGGCAAGGGCGGAAAAAGTGGTATTTCTGTCTGTGGTTACTAGGATTGCTAAGAAAGATCAGAGATGCCAGTTCTAGATTTAAACTATTCTTGTACCATTTTATAGTCTATAAGCAGAGGAAACTGAAGGCAGATTCAGTGCAGAAAAGATCCCAATAAATATAATATTATCCAGATGTTTTTCATTCCATTAGTGTCTGAAGGATAACTCGCTAAACTGTGGAAGTTAGTGTCATGGCATATCCAAGCCAAGACCTTAGTAACTTGATAATGATCCACTAAAATTTGAGAGCCTTTATCTTCTAAGATGTGAGCCAATCATTGTTTCAAGGGAGTTGAGAAGAAAACTTTCTCTTTGGGCCAGTTGACTGTGATTAAATTTCTTCTTCCTTTTCTGTGAAGATCTGGGACTGCTTCGAAAGACGTGGCATTTGTTGAGATGATCCTTGAATCAGATCCAGCATGGTAATTCCTATATTTTCTCTGTAAATGTGGGAGGTTTTTGCAAATTCAGTAAGATATTTTGAATCTGAAAGTCATGTCTCCTGACTTAAGCTGGTTGTATTTTGGAGTGAAGATTTTGTGTTTTTCTAAATCATAATTTCTGTTGTTATTTTATTCACATATAATTACACACTCAGAGAAATTTTTTTTCTCCAGCTTGAAAAGGAGGGTTAGTGTTTGAGAATCCAAACTGTAAATATGCCACTGTTTTCCACATCAACATGACATGGCTTAGGTTTTGGATACTCTGTCTTGCCTCAGAGTCTTTTCCCTTCTCCAATTAATGAGACTTCACTTTGTTTTCTTTTTGACTCTGTTGCCGTCCTTGGCGTTTTTCCATCTTGGTGTTAAGTTCAAACAACGCATCTTCTCCTAGCCGCGCTCCTACATGATTCGCCATTTGGTTGCAGGTTAGTCTTACTCCCACTGTTTTTCCCTTACGTAGCGCTGCTTATTGCATGTGGGTCTCCCAGCCTTGAAAAGCTATGAAAAAGCCTGCTTGGCTTACTCGGCGATCCGGCAATCGCTCCCAGTATCTCTGCCAGTCACATTACTCCCTTCTCTGTGTGCACCTGCACAATGTGACTTTTAAGATTATTCCTTTAAAAAAAAAAAAAAAAGGCAAGAGAGAACAGGTAAGACTAAGCTATAAGCTTTTATAGCTGTTCTTCACTGACTTGGTGTTACTGACTTTGAGGTAATTTTAGGGTAATATGGGACTGAACCATAGAGTTTGGTTCCAGCATTAAACATCAACTCACCACACTGAAAACCCTTCTTTTTTGTTCAGTCCTTTGCAAAAAACCACAACGATCTCTAAAGTTTTGGGATTCTTCTCTGCACGTAGCCTCTGTATAGTTTCAGTAAGTCAAATACGGGCAAATTATCATGGCTTACCCTACTCTGACCCTAAATATTCTGATAATTACACATGTTTTGCAATGCTAAAGTTTGCATGTGTTTTAAAATGTTAGCAGGGGCTTATAGAGCAGTTGTTACAGAGGAAGGGAGGAGAAAGCTTGTTCAGTCAAACCATTTAGAAGAATATGGGACAGACTGGATGGGAGACTGTCCATTGCGTGTGTGCTCGGGAGCAGCTCAGACTGCCAAGAGGGAGACAAATTTTGCTGTTCTCGTCTGCTTCCATTAGGACAGTGTTTTCTTTCCTGCTTTAGAAGGAGGAGATTCTTGTTTAGAAGAACAAGGCTTTTCTTTCTTGATGTTCCTGTCACTGTTGGCTCCCTCTTTGTTTTGCTGTAGCAAAGCAAGAGGCAATGAAAAATATCACAGGAGGAGAAGAGAGGTGGCTGCAGGGAAAATGTCTCCTCATCACCTTGCTCCTCCTTTCTTCAGCAGTTTTGTCACTGGACCTTCCTGAGGACCCAGGCACGAGAGAGGAATTTGATAGCATGGCTCTTTCTTCTAGGAAGACCTACTGTTTTCATCTGAGGTAGCAGCTGTTCCTCACCTCTGCAAGTCAAGCTCCAAGTGCATTGTCCTAGCATTCAATGCAGAGGAAGGTTGACATAATTTTCGAACTCCTGTGGAGGTCTTTCCTCTTTTGCATACAACCTCCTTCTGCTAAAAATGTCTTGGCCCCAGGGCTGTTAAAAATCCTCAAAGAGCCCTCTTTGGGGACTACTTTATTTTTGATGCATGAGTTAACACTGAAAGTCTGTGATCCCACAGCACATTCTCAAGGACTGCAGCACGTGATCGCCACATGCCGGTCATGTCCTAGACCATTCTAATCAAATGAGCGTAGTACATTTTTCAGGAAGAAGTTACAACCTGCTATCGATTCTCTGCCAAGTGCTGCTGCCATCATCCTTCTCCATTATGTCTAAATAAAACAACATGTTTTAGTTCAAATGAAGGGGGAAAAGCCCACAATAGAGTCCATCCTGTCTCAGAGCACATCTCACCCAGCTCCAACCTGATCCTCATGGGAACAGAGCAGCTGTCCAATTCTAAATGGAGAAAATTTCAAAGAACCTATGGATAAAACACTGACAGCACATGACCGTATCAGACGTTACTGCAATTCTTTACAAGCTGTATAGTAGATGCGTGGTGTCCATTTTAGTTTCCACTGCTGTGTACTTTCCCAGTTTACACGTGGCATCGCTCGAAGACAACTTCACGGCAATAAACTGAAGAAAGCCATGGTGGCATTCTTCATAGAAATCAGAGAGCATGTGTTCCTCGTGAACTACTGCTGCGAGTGACAGTTTCCCAGGGCTGGATCACTTCATGTGCAGAATTTAATGAGCTGCCAAATGCTTCTAAATGTCAGAAAGTCCAGAGGAAAATGCGCAGTACAGACCATGGCGCAGACAGAAATGCAGAGACAGAAATTAATTCTTTAGCTTGCAGCATCTCCCAGTTAATTTTCCATGAAAGTTTCTTCCCTTCCCCTCCTCCAGTGTTTTTCAGACTGTGAAATGATCAGTATTTCCCTAGAGGCAGATAGACACCCAGGTTAAGACCCATAGGGATGATAATTGCATTTATTTTCTAGAAAATGAATAATTGTATTTCTTTTCTTAGTGCAATGCAACTCAGTGTTGGCATTTCATTCCGCTGAACTGCGTATCTTCCTTTCCGCTCAGGTCATGCGATAATACTGCGTATCTGATACAGTGTCAGTGAGTGAAGTAACACAGAGCTGTTCCCGTGAGCATGCCACCGCGGACAGCATGAAAAAAGGAAATAGTTGGATAAAAGAAGAGGGGGCGGGGTGTTGGAGGGGGATAGAAGGCCCATCCTCAAGCGAGAAATTTTCAAGAGAAGTAAAGCTTTTACAGCAAAATAGAAATTGAAATCAGTGTAGTCACTCCTGATAGAATAATTTATCCAACTCGCACAGGAATGCGAGTGGTGGGGCTGGGACAAATTAGGATAGCGGTATGAGGGAAACTTCCTGACATTTCTTTTTGCAATCCAAAGTCTGCTCTCCTTCACGCACAGAGTAACTAGGCAGTCTGTTGAGCTGTGAGTTTTAAAGCCTTTGGAAAAATCTGTTGAGATTAAAAAAATAAACAAACAAACAAAAAATCTTTCTCCTTCCCATTCCTCCCAAACCAGGTTTTCCACAGTCAAGGTCTGCTTGTGCACGCAAGCCATTTATAACCCTGGCACATGTGAATTTTTTACAGAATGGAAATTTCTTGATGATACGTGTTATTTCTGGTGCAGACTCAATGGTATTTTCTGTTGGCCGACCACAGTCTCTTGCTGCCCAGTGCAGTGTGTAACAGTTACCAAGGTTTGGCTCGTTACCTGATACGATGATCAGGACTGTGCTGGATGGATGTGGTTCTCTGTCCAGCAGTGTTCCCATCACGAGAGTGTCAGGAAAACTGTGGTGTGGCCTAAATAGCTTATCTACCACAAAAGGTGGTAGACATAATCACTTTTAAGATGAGTTTTTGCATTGCTCCTGAGATGTTCATTGTTCAGTCAAACCATTTAGAAGAATATGGGACAGACTGGATGGGAGACTGTCCATTGCGTGTGTGCTCGGGAGCAGCTCAGACTGCCAAGAGGGAGACAAATTTTGCTGTTCTCGTCTGCTTCAATTAGGACAGTGTTTTCTTTCCTGCTTCTAACTCTGAGTAGTTAATTCTGGTGTTTTTAGCCTACCTAGCCTACCTCTCTGTCCTCACCACGTTTCGGGAGCTTTGAATCCTATACTAGAGGCTCTGCTGAGTAATTAGAAAGTCTAGGTAATTCATTTAGGCTCTTCCCTTAAGTGCCTGAATTTAAAAGGTGTAAAAGCCTCTGTTGTAGGCCAGATGAGGGTTGAAGTTCTCTGGAACATTCTGCTGAAAGGCAGCTCCCAGAGCCTGTTGTGGATTGCTGCTCTTTCCTTAGGGAATTCAGTCAACTCTGAATGGTCTGTGCTGGAGTGATTCATCCCGTGTGTCTGGGACAAGTTAGAAAGCCTAAACGGGTTGGGGGATTTGAGCTGGACTTTAAGAAAGTCTTTCATGATGAGCTATGGAGTATTTCGAAGTGATGAATGTAGCAGGCCTAATATCTTGATTGTTTGACATAGAAGTAAACTGATAAAAGCAATAAGTAGATGTCCTGTTAAAAACACCCTTGCATTGGCAATGCAGGATTGATCAGATGCTTAAGAGGACCTCTGATTTTGTAGATGCTGCTTCGCTACTCAGAAGAAGAGAAGGAGCGGAGGGAAAAATGGTGCACTTGTTGGTAAAGAGATAATGGCAGTGTTTCAGAGTGCAGCTTGCAACTGGCAAAATGGAACAGATGGCACATATTTTACAGGGTGGAGTTATTCCACCCTGAAGGATGTTCGAAGTCATACAAAGGGAGTTCTGCTTGCAAATCCCGTTATTGGTAAATGGTTTCAAATGGGATTGGTGCTGCTTGCTCTTACTGTGCTCACATATGTGCGCACGCGTGTACATGCACAGCTTTGAAAATGCCTTTCATGGGTTCAGCTGCTTTCATTAATGACAAAATCATTTTATATTTTCTGGTATGTATCTTTTTTTCGCTGAACTTTGTAAAATAATTGGTACTTTCTCCCCTCAGTTATTTTCTTTTGAATGCTTAAATGAAAAAGGCTTTTTTCCCAGCATTAATAAATTTGTTACTGGAAATGGGAAAGGTGTTTTCAATTACACTTCTGAGTGTAATTGGCACTTCTGAGCCTTCCACCAGGGTGGCAGGTATCCCTGGGGAAAAATCAAGCAAATAATACATCAGTCTGAGAGGATGGATGGATGAGATTATGTTGTGTATGAGAGTATTATGGTACCCATATATTATTGTGTACCCATATATTATTGTGTAATACCAGTACTGTGTTCATTCTTACAGCAGGAGTAAAGGGGAACTCTTCATAAGCTAGTCCTAAATGGCTATTGTTGCTATTGTTATTACCTTATTTGTATTACTTTATTGCCTTGCAACCCTTCATATCAAGTAAACCTCACTGTGTTGGATGCTGTACAATTAAGAACAGATGGATTGCTCTTCCACAAATTGCTTACAATTTAAGTAACGTACATTTATCCTTGCACAGAGATGTCTCCATATTAGTTGTTATCTTTTTGATTCTACTCATTCCTCCTTAGCAAAGCAGTTCACATTAAAACATAGCTGTATCAGTCTGCTGCGGTTTAGAGGGTCAGTTGTGTAAAAATGGAGGCTTGAGCTCTGCGTATAAGAATGTAGGATGTGAAAAGCCATCAGAGAGTGATAATGTAATATAAAGATCAGTGGAGGTAGTACTGAATTACCCTGGTTTAACCGAAGTTTCAAATAATCAAGAATATTTTCAGTGTTACCGAGTGAGCGGTGGAGCAGCCTGTACATATGGATTATTTAGAACAATTGACACAATTACTACACACGCACCCCTGAGATGAGAGCCCTTCTGACCCAAAACAAAGCATTGGCCACTTGAGCTAGGGGGGCCTGACCTACAGTTAGTGGTAGTAGAAGCAGGTCCCTTATATTCAGTCTGGCCCTATTTCCCACAGGGTAAAATGTATTGCATGAAACCAGCATGTCCCGGCGTGACCCCATTTTGGGTAAGAAGCAGTTCAGATAACCAAGGCTGAGCAGTTCCAGCTCCTTCCACCTGCTGTGACCTGCCAGTCTTGCTGAGCACAGGGACAGGGTTTGCCTCTGCAGGTGGGTTTTATCTGTGCCAGCCTCCCACAAGCATGCTCGGGAAGTGACAACGTGTGCTTTTGCATCACAGGCCAATGTTGACTGTGATGGATTTTTTTCCATGTTTGCACAGACCCTTCATGCTCCTGCCGCCGCTGATGGAGTGGATGAGAGTGGCCATCACCTACGCTGAGCACCGGCGCAGTTTAACTGTGGACAGTGACGATATCAGGCAGACAGCCAGACTGCTCTTACCTGGACTGGACTGCGAGCCTCGGCAGCTAAAGTATGTGGACTAAGCCTTATAAGCAACTAAAGTAATTGTAACTTCTTACGATATTCTTCTTGCTATAGTTCATGGGAGCCAGATCTCAAGAACTATACAGGCAATACATGTTTAACCTTTTAGTATTCCAAGAGGTAAAGAAACTTTGGCTGCACACTGCAGCTGGGGTAGAAAGATATTTGTCTTGCCGAAGTTATGTAGGAAGAATGAGACAGAGAAGGGTTGAAATACAAGTATTTGGGTTTTTTTTTATGCTTTGGCCTTAATTACAGGATTATTCTTTGCTTTTTGAGATACCTTGGTGAAAAGTATCGGTACCTTTTAAAATTTTCCCCTTACATAGATATTGAACAGGGATTTATAATTAACTTGGTTCATTAGCACATCATAGATATTTTATTCAGCATTTGTAGTCCTTTAAGTTGCTGTCATTATTTTGGTTTTGATACCAGGGTTACATCTTGAACTTTAGTATAAGGTAGTTTCCTGTTTCTTAAGTGAATTTCGTCCCCCATATACCTTTGGGTTAAATGAGTGGGTGGGATACATTAATAATACTTTTATCATGCTCTTAAGTGATGAAATGATAACCTGTAAAGAAAAATATGCCATTACTCTTAGAATTATTTTTCATGAACAACATAAGCAACAGGAGGCTTTTAATCAGGAGTTCTGGATCTGTTTTTGTTGCTTTTTATCTTTTCCTTCTGGCAGCCAAAAAGGCTCTTGCTTTTTGCTACATCTCTGTCTCCCCCTTTGTGAATTGAAGGGTAGTACTTATTACCCACAAAACCTAATGCAAAGCTAAATTGGCTGGTGAGTACAGTGGTGCAATTAGATAACTGAGTGTTTCTTCGGCTGCAGCTGACTCCTAGTCTTACTCTGAGCTCTCGGTTCCTGCCTTTCTCCTGAGACGTGGTACCTGACCGACTGAGAGTGCTGCCAATCTTTTTAAAAGTGAAGTTAAACAGGTGACCCTCAGCAGTTATTTAAACTCCTTGGCTTCAGACTGGAAGGGAGCAGCTGAACTTGGACTTCACGTCCACGAAGCAGGAGTTGTACACTTAGTCCTGGAATGCTTTTCTTCTCCCTTTTCTCTGCCAGCGTACGTGTGCTCTGTGTCAATTAAAGCACACACCACTCTGGCTTAACGTGTGGATGGTAGGTGCTAGTGTAGGCAACTTAATATGAGCTAAATTGATTTTACATATGTGCCTAATGCTTGCCAAAACCTTTGAAACTCTTTGATGAAGAGTACTGCAGAAGACTAAACTATAATCACAAGGACTTCCAGTCAGTTTCATGGTTTTTCTTTTAGTCTCTCCTTCAGAAAGAACTTTGGATTTCAAAACGGAATCCAAACCTTCCATTTCAAAGGCACCCCACTCTCTCTCTGCACTGGTTTTTTTTGTGCACATTAACATACAAAACAAAGGTAGTCCCTTCTTTATAGATCAAATACCTTAAAAAGCAAACAAAAAAGAGGGCAGGGATTTGAATGTTTGTTTTTGCTGCTGATGTGAACTAAAAAAAAAGACTTGGAGACAGCCTTTGTGAAAACGAGGTTCATCTCAGTAACTTCAAACTGAAGCCATAACGATACAGCTATGAAATGAAGGTCTCGATAGAAACCTCAGAGGTCCAAAACAATGCAAGCAATAGATAAAAGTGAGAAGCAGGTAGAAAGGGCCTCAGCCACACTATGGGGGATATTCAGGCATAAGATAATTCAGTTGCTGTGGTGTTAAGGGTTAGCAGTACAGGCCCGGGGAAGGAATAATGTTCGCAGTTTCTATCCAGTTTGTTGTTGTTACAGAAGGAATGGCAATTCTGTAAGAAAACTAAGATCCTTTCACACCTTTTACGTCACCAAACTGTTCCTCCACAGGGATGTGTGCAGTGTGCATTCCCTGCAGGTGAAACAACCTCTGCTTTCAAGTAACACGCATCATCTTTGTAGTAGAGGACAAAAATCAAAGTTAATCTTGAGCAGGTCCTTGTTCTGAACGGTCTTGCCCGAGTTTTATTTTCAGAGGTCTAAGGATGTTCTGTGATGTGTGGTATGAGAGAAAGGGCATTGTATTTTTGCTGCATGAAAGTTTTAAACTAACAGGAAAAAAAACATTATGAGAGCGCAGTGCCTTGTTTCCAGTGCCCATTACACAGTCCTTTAAAGCAGTCATTTGTATCCAGCCGTTACAGCACATTCTGGAGAGAAGGAAATCTTGGAACTGAAGCCAAATTTATCTCTGGCTTGCTGGTTGACTATAGGCAAATTGCAACTCGCTTTTCCTCATGGTGTGCAGGCTAAAAGTCATATAATGATAGTTCCTTGCAGTGGTGATGCATCAGGTAGGGTATGATGAAATCCCTGAAAGGGAAGTTGTGCAGAAGAACAAAGTATAATTAGTATAACCTGAAATTCAGACCTCTAATATCTATTCTTTGACAGAGACTGCTTGCGCAGTATAGTCTTCCACAACAACTGTTTGTGCCTTCTAAATACGATGCTCTCAGTTCATGTTTGCCAGACAACTTTTAAACATCTTCAGTACTCACCTGCTACTGGTTAGATGGTAATATAGGTGGGGAAATGCTAGTTTGCAGAGAACTGTGTTCCTTTTCCACCTACTTAAATAAAAATGTTGGGATTTTAATATTAAGTTATTATCACACATTGCTTTTCATTATTATTATTTTTTCCTCACTGCGGGACAAATTTAAATCCCTCACTACCAGTAGTTATAGTAGTAGTCACTGCTTATGAAACCCAAAGAGCACACCAGGCTCCTGCTCCTTCTTCAACCTATCCCTTCCCAAACCAGGACCTCAGCCCTATCCGTTTCCCGGCTCTCTGGGCTCTTTCTCCCTGATGTCTCTTGGTCCACCTTCAGTTCTTCAGTTTCTCCCCTGGGCACACATGGGAGCTGCTCTCTGGGCAATTGCAGGAGCACAGGCTTTACCCGAGGAAGTGTGCAAGAGTTTGTCTCTCTTCTCCACAGGATAACAACTCACACATGGAAAACCTGCTGTGGTTACAGCTGCTGCACAGCAGTTGTGCGTATGTGAGCTCTGCCCCCCGGCTCTTGTAGGATGCTCCAACTTTTATCACACTCTAAAAGAAAAAGCTACTTTGCATCTATCATAGAAGAGCATCCTGTCAAGCTGCCGCTACAGAACAGCAAGTATACAGTAACTTTTGCATGGGCTGAGCCTGCAGGTCCCCCAGGAGTAAAGCTCACAAATTACAACTTCAAATCCTTGTGCCTGAACTGGTCTCCTGGCAGCTCAGCACCAAGAACTACGGTCCACCTTTTTACTAGGTCTTTCTGCCAGCTCTGTGCATCTGTTTTGTTTTGCTGTTCATTCTGCAGGGCTCATCAGTGAATTGTTCTCCACCACCCTTGCTCCAACAGTGCCTGTAGATAGCACTGAGTGGAATCATGCCTGTTAGCAAAACAGAATCATAGGATCATTTAGGTTGGGTAAGACATTTAAGATCATCAAGTTCAACCGTTAAATAGAAACAAATAGAAACGATGTGCAAAGACAGGTACCTTCAAAAACTTTTATTTTCTGAGGTTCACTGGATTTTAAGTGATGTCATTTTATGTCACTTTTTTTACATAGGATTTTTCTTCTTCTCCTTTTTCTTCTTCTTATTATATAAAGTCATTGTATCATAATCCACATAATATTGTAGCATCATGATACTGTACCAATTACCTTAGTAGAACAAGATTATTAATTGACTAGCCTAGCTCTAGGATTTATATAAGCTTAGCATTTTGCCTTAGTGTCCTCTTGTGCTCTGTACTGTATGTGTCCTAACCTAGTATCTGGGTACTTCAGAGAGTTTGTCTTCTGATACATAGTTGTGCTCAGCTACCTTGGAGACACATTTTATTTGCAGATATCTTTCCAAGGAGCTAGTGACTCCAAGACTGTCACTTGGCTTCCCTGCTGACTGTTCCCCAGATTGTACCCTGATGTAGTTCCTTTCTGAAAGCAGCTGAGATGCTGGTTTCCCCTGTACGATGTGACCGGTCACCAGGCTGTGGAGGGTTCTTTGTTAACTCAGCATATTGTTCATAGCATCTGCTCACCATTTGTCATCCACCATCAATGCAAGTTCGGAAGCATTAGAAAATGACCAGCTGAATTAAAACGTGAATAAGATTTGTTTTGAATCTACTACGTGAAGTGATGAGTGTTTTACTTATCTGGCAGGCTGTACAAAGTTTCCAGAAGAGGTTAGACTTGTTGAAAGAATCTCATTTTTCAAAGGAACTTGGCAGGCTGATATCTCACTTACTGAGAGTTTGCACAAGAGCCTGTGTTGAATACCAGACAACTAGTAGAAAAGGCATTCGCCCTGAAATAACATCAAAGGGCTGACCATGTCGGTGCCCAGCTGAGATGGGAAACACCTCTGCTTTGGCAGTGTTTCTTCAGTGAAGGAGATACACTACCAGGTTTGGAATTCAGAAGTATCTGAGCAGATAACCAGAGGATTTACAGTAAACCCTGGGCTCCTTCCAAATGACATAAAGGTCCTTTGATAGTCATCTAAAGGATAAGGATTTAATAGAGCCTCATAGAAATGTTAACACACTTCCTTTTATTGAGGTGTTGGAAAAGAGTTGAGAATGTTCCACTACCTAAATTTGATTTTGATTTTTTTTTTCTTTTTTTTTTTTTTTAATTTTAATTTTTTTCCCTCAGAATAGAATAATTATCTTCTTTCAGAAATGCCTTTTATTTCAAAATAATAGCTAGTCTGGTAGACAGACAGCATAATTGTTTCATTCTAGAACTACACTGGTATTTTATTATATGCACTTACTCTCCACCTCTTTCTCCGCCTTGCAATATGTTTTTATAGATGTTTGATGGACTACCCTTTAACAAGCAGGAAAATACAAATATGATATACAAAATACATCAAGCTAATTATGTAAAGCAACTGGGTTTTGGTGGGTTTTTTTGTGAGAAGCAGAACGAAAGAAACCTTTGTAGGTTTGCAGCCTGTGACTCTGGCCCCAGCACAATAACCTCGCTGTTGCAGTAACCCTGGTTGCTCAGTGCCCGTTACGGTACGGGCATATTCCGGCATCCCCTTTCTGTTTTGCCGGACAAGATGTAGAAGAAGTGGTGCCTGGCCCAGAGCTACCCTTGTAGTGAGGGGCTGGGTGGAAAACACCACTCTTGGCAAGGAATAAGGACCTCTTCCTGCCTTTCCCTCAGAGGAGGGGACGGATGAGGTTTCTCTACTTGGACACCATTTTAAACTTTTTTCCCAATGTTTACGTGAAATTACTGTATTTCTCTAAAAACTAAAACTTCTATCTCCAGTATGAGTGAAGCTAGCCAGATTTTTCAGAAATTATTACACAGTGGGGAAGCTCTAAGATAGGTAAAACCATGGAAATTCGTAAGCCTGATTTCTGTAGGAGATGGGGACAAAAAAAAAAAAAAAAAAGAAAAAGAATGCAGAAACTATTTTGTCTTTCACAGACCTGAATGCTGCTTTAGTTCATTCCGGAGACTGGATGCTAAGGCTGCTACTGAAAAATTCCAGCAGGATCTGGGTTTCCGAATGCTAAACTGTGGAAGGACAGATCTGATCAACCAAGCAATCGATGCACTGGGACCTGACGGGGTTAACACCATGGATGATCAGGTATGCCATATAACCACACACACACACAAATTCTTTGCATGAACAAATTGCGTGTTCCTTTCCATGTAGCAAATCATCAGTACACGAGGTCGTAAGTGTTAGTTGCCTCTCCAAAGCTTTTCTAATTCTAGCTTGTATTTTAGTCTGAAAATGTATCCCTTAAAAAACAAAAAAATAACTCTGCAAAAGCCAGCCAAAGCCTAGAGTGAATTGTTTCTTTATCAGCTGGAATGTAGGTCTGTTCCGTGGATGGCCTGTCTAAGGCACTGATGGGGGACAGGTTAATACGCTAGCTGCGAATGGCAAGTGTGATGTTGCCTTAATGCTAAGACAATGTCAAAACAAAGTGGTGTTTGCCGGTGACACTCTATCTGGTTCAACAACCCAAATGCAGTCTGGGTCAGTGATGAGTGACCAAAAGGTGTTACTGTCTGATGGCTTTCAGGCGCGAAGAGAGTTACATGTTCTCAGCACGGTCTGACGTATAAGAAGCAGCACCGAGAACCCCAGTGGCATTGATATCAGTCAGTATTAGCGTTGTTGTAAGTCCATCATGCTGATGTGTCTATTTTTTTCATTTTTACCTATTCCCTGCTCTGCTACATGGAACCATAGGGGGTTGGTAGTCTGGGGAGTCTTCAGTTGCTTCTGCTTATGCTGTCAGTCCCATCAAGAGAGCAGTCTGTTCTCCAGGGCATCATTCAATGCATTGAATTAGCTTTTAATTAAAAAAAAAAAACCAAAACAAAACCACCAACAAAAACCCTACGTCCTCCTACAACTAAACACTCATTATAGCTGTCACAGCAATGAGAATGAGCTGTCATGTTTCAGAAACAATAGGATATTTATCAGTAGGAAGGAATTACATTTCAGTAGAGAGGTTTTCTCAGACAGAATTTTACTGCAGTAGCATTTTGGACCAAATTCTGAAACATTTTCCATGGTACATTCCACCATCCTGCAATTTTAAAGGAAGTGTGAATGTATACACACATACAAGCAGAAACTAATGCTGCACAAGCTTCTATCTAGGTATGTATTTGCCTTATTTACAATCGAGGAGCTTTCTGGTCACAGAGGTAGTGTATCACATCATAGGTCCCGTTGATATTGACTTTATTAAAGTGACAAAGGTGGCAGATTTATATTACAAAGGTCTGCCACTTGCTGTATCTATTTTTTTCATAAGTTTTTGCAGTTCTTTTTTATGTAGCCCTGAGGCCTTTTTCTCTCTCAAATACAGATTATTTTGCATTGTGAACCTTACTATCCTAACACCAAAGACACTCTTGCCGTCACGTCTCACTACGGGATGTTTTTTACCTCTCTTCAGCCAGCCAGCAAACTGGGAGCTGTTTGGCTTTTTTATGCATAAAGACCCTGCGCTCTGTAAGCAACTCATTGGAAAGTTTGAGGAGTTTCTACTGTCACTTATTTATGGTCTCACTGTCATCCTGTTGATGTCATCCTCAAGCCAGTCCTACCATGAACAGGGGGATTGTAGCATGCTGGCAGCTCTGTCGTCTTTGCAGAATGCTGCTCCCATGTCTCAAAGCAGTGTTTCGGCACTGACCAAGGAGAGCGAGACAGGTTCCCTCTGGAGGCTTTGTTGCTCTGAGATTCTCCACTGAAGTGACTCTGGAGCAACTCATCTCTGCAGCTAAGCAAATGTCCTCCATTGCACTACCAATCCCAGATAGAGTTAAATCCAAACTAGCAGTGACTCTGCCATAGCTGGAATACGGAAGCAAATCAGAACTTTGCAGCCAGCTTGTTTTGCCCTTCCTGTGATGGAATAAGCCAAAGCCAGTAATACCCAAACCTGGGCAAACTGACTTAGGCAGGGCACCAGAAAGCAGGCCTCCATGTCCTGTCGTAGGGTAGAACATTGAACACTGGCACCTGGTGAGCTCAGTCCATATACCTGGATTTCTGTTGGTCTTGATGAGTCTTTGTAACACACTGCACAGTAGGCAGGCACCTCTGAGGCATCGCAAATGGGTGTGACCATCTCTCACCTGACAAGTACAGCAAAAGTTTTGTTGCAAATCCTACAACAGACAGAACTGTTGGATTAATTTAACATACAGGCTTTAGATCCAGGTTCAGATTTTGACCACTCCTAGAATGTGTGAGTATGTCCAATGCTGAGGTGTGTGTTCAGAACCAGTTCTACATGTACGTGTGTGGAGATGTTTTCAGAGAGAAGGAGAAAATTCAGAACATATCTTCAGAAACTTGAGTCTGGAGCAGGACACTCTATTCACTTCTAGTGGGGACCAAGCAGCACTCATTTCACAGGATTTGGGGTGTTTAGGAAAACAATCTCTTCTTCCCTTTGCATGCTGAGGAACAAGCAGGGAATGCAAAACTGATACTAAAAATAAAAATTAAAAAAAAAGAAAAAGAAAAAATGAAAGGTAAGGTAAATCTATACAAACCTGGTAGACATGCAACCCTGACTGTGGCAGTAAATATGTGCTTGTGCCTGCAGACCCAAGTACTGAATTCTCAGTTAAGCTTACTTGTCTATAATGAGTGGATCCTCCCAAGCCCCCCAAAAGCCAAACCCTCCTCCTGAAACATCTTTGCAAATGTAACTGCCTCAAATGCTGGAAGATTGGAATTGTGGCTGTTTTGAAAAGACACATTTGCAGATACAAGATCAGAACTCCTCTGTGTGAGATGTAATCTGTTTTACGATACTCGTCCGTCTCTAAAGATGAAGCTGTGTTACGACACAATGAGCAGCAGAGGTGCTGCCTGTGAAAAATTCAAACACAATAATTAAGGAGGGGGGGGGAAAGCCGTAGGACCTGAGCAGAAGTGGATTTTACTAGGCCATGTCCTTTCTGTCCTTGGCTACTTCTGGAATGAACTCCGTAAGTAAGGCTCATTTCTCTCATAATTCAGCTCTGAGCCGTCATGGTTTACTGGTTAAGTAGAGAGAGTGGGAAAGATTTATGGAATTGAAATGCTGAAATGTTGTGGCAAATAGGATTTTAGCAGTGGGGATAAGTTGCCAAATAATTAATCTTGTGTATTTTTGTGCTGTTTTCTGTTTTCGGTTCATCTGGCTACAAATGATCCAAGAAATGGTATTTCTTTTTTGGCATCCTTGAGAAAGCTCAAGAATTGTGGACAATACACGGCTGGGATTTTCAGTCATCCCTTTTGTATTCTTTCAGCCTTGTCCCTTGATGTTTTGTCCTCATCATTTTCCAGTACTAGTACATTGTGCCCACTCAGCATAAAAAACAAAATGTTTTGAACATACGTGCATGCTGTCCCTACACATGTGCACACACATGTGTACACACACCCTCTTACGTACGTTAAGATTCAAACTCACCATGTCCGTGACAGTTTCACTGTTGACAGGTATAGAAAAATAACTTTTTTTTTTTCCTTCTTCCTGAAGGGTATGACCCCACTAATGTACGCCTGTGCTGCTGGAGATGAAGCCATGGTCCAAATGCTTATAGATGCTGGAGCAAATTTAGATATACCAGTGAGTAATGGAGGACCTTCACCTCATAATTATTCATCTGTAAATTAACAGGAGCAGTTATGAAATCTTTCCTAGCAACTGAAGGATTCATTTCTGGAAGCCTTGGAGCAAAGCACTTCTTTTAGAAAGCATTGCTTCAGGGATTTGGGAGGGGGACAAAAACCTTCAAAACATCTTGGAGCAGCACTCTAAGCGGCTCCGATTGGCCTTGGCAAGTCTAATAGGCTTGGTGGGGATACAGGCACCTCCCTCCTGAAAGAGCTGCCATCAGGAGAAACCAGTAAGCCCATTAAAAAGGCCCAGGGGACTGGGGCAGAGTGAGTAGTGCTGGTAGTGTTCTCTAAATGCCATTAAGTTACGAATAAAAAGCCAGTTATGTACAAGTCTGAAGGTTATGGCAGACAGATACTGGAATGGTTAATAACTACCTGGTTTCTTTCTCCCAGGTTCCCAGTACCTCTCCACGCTACCCTTCAGTCCATCCCGACAGCCGGCACTGGACTGCCCTTACCTTTGCTGTGTTACATGGGCACATCTCTGTTGTTCAGGTAAGCGGAGGAAATCCCCCGGCTGGGAATCTTTACGGGAGACACAGAGGGACTAAAGTCAGGCTTCCTGAGCACGGGCCCATCACAGGCTCCATGTGCAGTTTTGTGGAAGCCTTCTAAAAAAACAGTGAAAAATTGCATGTTTTGAAAATGAGGAGAATGCAACCAATGCTTTTCTGGGGGAACTGTGGATTGATTTGACATAATTCCTATCAAGGCCTTGGTAACAAAACACGGTATGTTTCCTTATTTTTCTTTGGTTTCAGTATTGGTCCAAGGCTTACCACTTCCAGAACAATGCTGCACAATCATTTCTTTGGTCTTAGATAAACTAGTGCTTCATGTGGAGTGGGTACAGGTAGACTGGTTGATCAGGATGCTTTCTGACATTGGATGTTAATTAGTTTATGCATTTACATGTGCAAAAATTAAGTGTACGCTGATTTCTGCTCTAATGGCAGCAAAGCATCTGTAACTTTATAATCCTTGAGAATTGTGTGAACAAGACTTAAGCCGTTGTGGGAGCTGAGCCTTTCACATCCTCCTTGCTCCCTTTTCTGGGGAATTAATGCAAAGGACAGCAGAACAGGGTGGAGTCCTGCTGGAAACCCCACCTAAACTTCAAGAGGAATTCAAAACCGATCACAGCAGATATTAAATTTCAGCAATTGACTTTACCTTCTGCTCAAAGGGGAAAAAAAAATTATGTAAGCAAATGGAGGCTGCACACACTCATTTTTTGTTTGTGTACACTTATAAATAATTACAAAGATTAGATTCCACCTGGCATTGCCAGGGCAGCCTTTGGTATTACAAAGGTTGGACAGCCTTAATTTACACGTGAGATAACAGCGTGATTCTCCCAGGAGATGTAGCCAAGTGTATCAAAGCTCCTGTTGGACTGTATTACCCACAATGTTTGTTCCTTTTATTTTGGTTAAAATTTCTAAAGATTACATAAATTTTTTTTCATTTGACAACTATTATTAAAAGGGTAGATGTCAGCTTTTGCTGAAAGCGGTATATAAAATCACCTTTCCAGTTAAGGTCTACCATGTGATACTTGCATGGAATAGCTGGCATCTCAAGAGAGAAACAAACCAGCAGTCATGCTCTGCAAAAGGTTTTATAGTAAAAATGTGAATGTATATGCTGTTGTGCCAAGGTCACCACTACTTGGGGATGGCCAAAACTCTTACAACTGTGACAATGTTGTACGATACAGCCAACTGGACTCCTACATGCAGTGGAAGAACCTCTGCTGCTGCAGCAGGCATGTGCTGTGATGCACACACAGGCAGGGCTCATCCTCCCTGCCATGGGAGAGGGGCAGCATCCATCGGTCTGCAGCTGCGGGCGGTGCTCTGGGTGCCCTGACGGTGCCTGCCAGCCCTACCTGGCTGTAAAAGGTCCCCATCATCTTGTCACCTTCTCCCCTTCGTCTGGGAGGGGGGCAATTTCACGGGCGAGCAGCTCGGTGCATTCAGTGAAGGCAGGTTCTGTACGTGGCAAATCACTGCAGCTGCCAGGGCCCCCTTACGCAGGCTCACGGGGCCTGAGAGACCAAGAGGTATGTCTGGCCTCCAGGGCTAATTCCCTGAAGGAACCCCATTTCCTGAGCACAGCGTGAAACTAAATAAGATGGACTTCCTGCGCTGAAGAGAAGCTCTGATTGCAATGCTCCTTGGGGTTGGGAAATTAGCAATTGCAAAACCATGTTCATTAAAGGAGATTAAAAAAAAATCTCACAAACCAAGTAGGTGATGTTCTCCAAGCTGCCAGCTGAGCACCTTTCCAGCATAAACTCACTACTGAAAGCACGGTATAGCAAAAGAAAATCAGAAAACTCTAAATTGACATTCATGTGGAGACTTTAGCCCTAGGCTGAGTGAGGAAACGCAAGAGAAATTTGCCTTGTAATAGATATTTTGCTTTAGCCTTTGAGATGGTCCCTTTGTGTGCATGCACTCTTCACTGTGAATCTGCTGGTTTTCCTTTCTAACACACAGCCGCTTCTGCTCTGTCTTTCTGAATTGCTCTTTTCTCATCTCCTTGTCTCTTGCAGCTGCTCTTGGATGCTGGTGCCCATGTTGAGGGCTCTGCTGTTAACAGTGGAGAAGACAACTACGCTGAGACTCCTCTTCAGCTGGCTTCAGCAGCAGGTAAGCTCTGTGCAGCCTCAGCATGCTCTGTCTCTTGCTACCCCAGAATAACCACAACCAGTTCACATGTGGGTCCGGTGTCCGTTAGAGGTGCTAGGAGTCGCTTGGCACTGCATTCTAAGGTACTGTGGGTACAGTAAAGGTATCAAATAGGTAGCACGGTGAGATGGATACTAAAAAGTCAGCATTTTTTTCATTTCTAAAACCCCATCTGGGTTGGTAGTGACTAACAGTCGTCGTCATGTGGCCAGAGCTTGATGGGCACTAAATGAGCGTCTGCTTTTGTAACTAGTACTGCCACTTGCCTTCTGCCAGCGGCCTCCATAGTAAAGCTGACTGAAAAAACTCCTTTGCACAGGGTGCTGTCAAGAAACATAAACCAGCTACTGTCTAGTCTAGGCATGTCATGGATTTAAATAACTTCCAGATGTAAAAATTAACAAGTTTAAATTCAGCCTGGGGAAAAATAACTGCTATATAAATAAATTTGTTTTATTAATTTATTAAATACATGTAAAATTCTGCATTTCTTCTACCTGTCATGAGAAGAGTTTAGCATTCTGTGAACAAGTCTGTACTAGCCTAAAAATACCTCTGTTTTCAACACTTTTCACCTCACACTGTTTTTACTTCCCCCCGCCCCCCCCATTTCTGCTTCATTTTTGTGCATTTATGAAGATGAGTCTCTGGCTTGCTCTGCTCCAAGCTTTATTGAAGGGATAAAAAAAACGGCCTCCTCCCCTCACAATGACAGGTACTCATTGTGTGGGGTCTCTTGCCCCCACTCAGTACTACATGCAATGAAAACAGTGGAATGGAGGCCTGGCTGAACATGGACTGCAGCAATACGCTTGTCTAGTTAAGCTGGTTGCATACATCTCTGCTGGTGTGTATTGAAAGCACCAGACCAGTTTAATTGTCTTTTCATTCTACCTTTACCTAGTTGTGCGTTATTTAAGTGCTTTCTTGTTCATTTTCTCTCTCCGAGATGTTTCAAAGACTAATGCATGCTTGCAGGATGCTCTGAAAGCCTTAGTGGGTAGCATAAAAGTTGCTGGTCCAGTGTCTGTTACCAGTCCCATGTTACATGCTTTCAAAGGGGTCATAGACATGGAATCATGGCTATGTTTCTGTCAATTTTTCCCTAGGGAACTATGAGTTGGTCAGCTTGTTGCTAAGTAGGGGTGCTGATCCGCTCCTGAGTATGCTGGAAGTCAACGGTATGTCTTCATCGCTTCATGAAGATATGAATTGCTTCAGTCATTCAGCTGCACATGGGCACAGGTAAAGCTCCGTTCATGTTCAGAACAGGGCTTTTTTGCCTAAGGCTATCACTGTAGGTATTCCTTTGTGACTTCATATTACATGTCTTATACCCAAATCCCTGGCTCTGAAGTTCAGAAGATAGTGTTAAGACTCTCCTGATAGCAAAAAAAGTTTTTTAGTGCCGTGCAGTTTCTCAGTCTGTTCTGATTCGGGTGGAGGTAGTGCCTTTCGAGCGGTTTGGGGAACTGAAAGATTCTTTAAACTGGTAGTCGCTCTCTTTTACATCCCTTCGAGAAAAAAATATGCAAGACTTTCATTATTCAGCAACTATAACTTTGATAAAAGAAAGGCACAAAATGCAACAGAAGGACTTTTGTTTGCTCTTTGCTTAATTCTCTCACTTGCTGGTCTAACTCTGCAGCATTAAGAGCTGGTTCTAGGCCATACATGAGCAGGCTTACGTTCAACCTATGGGTAGGTTATGAGACAGAATCTAATCATGTTAAGGTGGCAAAAACAATCTGCAGCAGAATTTGGTTGACTGCATCTCTGGTTTTTGAGTAGTCAACAAAGAGATCAGTCATTAAAACACTGAAAAGCTAGACTGGGCTTTCCAACCCTGTTTTCAGGGTAGTTTTTTAGAAGTAAGATATTACTTACAAACTCCTCCAGAAAGCCTTCTGTTCCCAGAAGAACCGTTCGTGTAACAAGCCAATTAAAACAGCCCTAAAACCGCCCATGTAGATGGGCTGGGAGATACCCACAGGGTCGTACAGCTGGCCCTTCTAGTAGCACGTCAAATAGTAGCTACCTTGCTTGAACGGTGCTTTACAGTGGTGCCAGAACGGCACCTCCAGGTACATCGCACATCTGGGTACACCATGGAAAATATCCCAAGCTCAAATGAGGCCCAACTCTGCAAAGCTGGAACAGCCTAATGCAGTAATTTACAGTCTAAAACTACACAGACACTGCTCTGTTCCCAATTCTGTTCCCCTCCCACAATCTTCTTCTACACCTAACTGTGCAGACTGTGAAATTCAAGGCTTATTCTCCCATCGGATAGGGCACAGGGTGATCCTAAAGCACTAAATTAACATTTTTTTAGTCCTGCTGAGTAGTGTGGGTGCAAAGAGAGCACCAGCTAGTGGCAACTGAGGGTCACAGCTGACTACTGGGGTGGGCTTGCTGGGAGGGGAATGTCTGTTGCAGATGGCTCCAGCTGGCTGTAGGGACACCAGTGATGCAAGCTTTCTAAACTGGCTGGATGCAAACAAGAAAGCCTCTTTCTTGCAACTGCTGTGTCAAATTCCAAACCAAAAAAATTCTCCCTGGATTTAGTGATGCAGAACTGTCATTTTTTATGGTTTCTATTTACCGATACAGGAAGAGCCTCTGACTAAAACAATGCTAACCATGCTTGAAGCTGGTCATTTGGGAACAACAAGGGTTCTAACAGATACTCTCTGGTAAAGCTTACTTCAGAGCTTAAGATATTACCACACTCAGGGCTGGCAGAAGGAAGTGTGCTTCTATGCCAAAGTACAGACTGCAGTAAGAAAGTTTGCCCTAACACTCTGAAATATGCCCTGGTACCACTAAAGCACAGGAGGATATCCCATTCTTTGGCCCTTGCTCCCAGGGCATGAATTTCTAGCACGTGGGATAGGGAAGGCTGAGTATTTTAAATGCTGCTCCATCTCTGCCAGCTGTCTATCTTTTGGAAGGAAATTACTATTTACAAAGCCAGACCTCTAAACCCAAATCACCACAGGCCTCTCTGAATTGTTGACATTTCATTTATTAATAAGTGATATCTCTTCTTCCTCCTCAGGAACGTTTTGCGCAAGCTCCTGACCCAGCCCCAGCAACTGAAGGGAGATGTCCTCTCACTGGAGGAGATTTTAGCTGAGGGAGTGGAGAGCGACACCTCCAGCCAGGGCAGCTCCAGCGAGGGGCAAGTCAGGCTTTGTAAAACAAGAATGAAGGCTCTGCAGGAGGCTATGTATTACAGTGCTGAGCACGGCTATGTAGACATCACCATGGAGCTCAGGGCACTCGGTAAGGTGTTTTCTTTATTATTTTAAGCCTTGTTCATGTTTAAGGCATGAAAAGCTTTTTCCACTGCCCCTTTCACTTGGAGAAGGATCTGTAACCCCAACTGCAAAGCTAGCCTGAGCTTATGGAAATTAGCTGTGTAATTTAATAAACAGCAGTGTTTAAGACTCCTCACAAATTCTTTCAAACTCCCAGCAATCTAGAAAGTCCCTCACTTTTGGCTGGATCCTCTGTTCCCAGGTATCAAAAGCAAGAGGCCTGTCTTTTCCTCAGATACTCTGACACCTAAAATTCAGTGTTTAAAGAGGCTGGTCTCAAAAACAAAGATAACATCAGAGATTAAATGGTTTAAGGTGATGAAAGAACAGATTTGATCTAAAGGTAGGAAAGAGAAGCTTTGAAGCTTGTGTGTCTAGATTGTTAGAGGTAACCAGGAGAAAAGACCTCACACCACGGTTGCATAGGGTTATGTATTCTTACAAGTTCGGTTCAAATTTATTTTGTAGTTCTGACTCGTCATGAAGCCAAATACACGGCAGGGAGGCTCTGGTCCTTAACAGTCAGCAGAAAGTTCCAACGTATGGTCCCGGTCCCAATCCTTTGCTGTTGTAGAGAAGTCACTTAATCTGTCACTGACCCAGTTCAGTCATCTTTAATATCAAGACAAAAATGTATCTGCTGTTAGGATGTATGTAAAGATCTACTTCCATGCCACTAAGTGTTAGTAATAGCAGGAGAACTATCTACTCACAGGTACTTGAGGAAATCATCATCTTTCACTGTCCTTTTTGCTGTGGCTACAGGAGTCCCATGGAAGCTCCACGTGTGGATCGAGTCACTACGGACAACCTTCTACCAGTCTCGTTACTCAGTCGTACAGACCCTCTTACGGGAATTTGTCACCATTAAGGAAGAGGACTATAATGAAGAACTGGTTAATGAAGGGTTGCAGCTCATGTTTGATATCCTCAAAACCAGCAAAGTAATTATTAGTTCTGTAACAACATCAAAATCAAGTGTTTGTTTTTTGCCATTGTAGAAGGTAGTGTACAACAAGAAGAAATGAATGCCTGTGCAAAGCCCCTAAGGAGTTATGGTATGAAAACGGCCCTGATGGCTTTTATCTAAATTCACAAACAACCCACAAAAGCAGTCCTCACAGTAAAGACACCACTTTCAACAGAAGTGAAAGCCATTCTGTTAACGTCCCGTTCAGCAAGTGGCTTTTGGAACCATGTGAATGTAAGAGGAAGAGTTACCAGTACGGTACTGGGCAATCCAGGTTCTCTCACTAGTAGCTTTTAGGAGTTTTCCGAACAATGCTTTTGTTCGGCAACATTTTCCTGCGACCTTTTTCTTTTATTTAAAGGCTGCCTTTGACTGTTCTTTCCTTGCTTTTCAAGGCATGTCTAGAACAGATTTGATCCATGGTACATACTTTCCCATTTTGCAGAGAAGTTCACCCAGTTTCCTACCATGTTCTCTTCCAAGAGGCTGCTGCCAGCCTTCTGCCTGTAGAAGGGCTACATTTGACATGCACAGACAGGGAAAGCCGAGTGCATACAGCTCTTGACACCTCCATAATTGGTCACTACAACATACATTGTAACTGTCCTTTTAATTAAAAGCAAGATATCTAAGCAGCTAACTAAAAACAGTTGCAAACGAGGACCCAGGACTTGATACCTGACAATGAACTGATCGCATTAATCAAGTCTTGCCGAGAGCATTCTGTCAGAGCATACTTGTTCAGACCACACGCTTGTCCCTCCGTTTGGAGGTTATTTTTGTAGGGTGCAGTTGCTCTAAGCCTCAAGTGAACTGTTACACAGCATGTTTGAAACCTGCTCAGTACAAGGTGCCGACTGATGATACCTGTTCCGTCCTCCTTACAGAATGATTCTATCAATCAGCAGCTTGCATCCATCTTCACCCACTGCTACGGCAGCAGTCCAATACCCAGCATTCCTGAAATCCGAAAGACACTGCCAGCTCGGCTAGGTAAGATGCTCACCTAAACGCTGAAGTTCTTGTGATTTTTTTTTTTTGTTAAAGCATCCACAGTTTCAAAAAAGCATTCATCCTCTCCATCTTTTTTTTTTCCTTACCCTAACAGATCCTCACTTTCTAAACAATAAAGAAATGTCTGATGTAACTTTCTTAGTAGAAGGAAAGCTGTTTTACGCACACAAGGTCCTGCTGGTTACTGCGTCTAACAGGTGAGTCGCTTTCCACAGCTAAGTGTTAAAGGAAGGTTTGGCCTTTAGTCCCTCACTGGCGTGACCAACTCTCATTCACTCACAGCAGTAAGGCAGCTGCTAAGAATACGACTACAGACCATAATTCAGGCCTGCAGGACCCAAGCCACATCATCTTTGCTACTGTTAAGAATAGTAGGAGAGGAAAGAGTTTTTCTAGCCACTTCTAGTATGTGTTAGAGATTCCCAGAGCTCTGCTGACTAACTAACCAGTAGCTATCCCTACAAACACTGGCAGTAGTTGGAGCGTGCGTATCGAGCCATTCACCGCCTTCCCGTTCTGCCTCACAGAGTTCACTAGCTAGAGCTACCCTTGCTCCAGCTTTCCTGGAAATCTCACCCCTGACCTGGTACACTTGCAGTTTGCAATTAATATGGGGTGGGATTAGATCACACCAAAGCAATTTACAGGTTAAGTTGTCCCTGAAGTTCTAAACTAATTGTCATTAAATGGAAAGAAATGTTTCAATTTTCAACTTGCAAACAAGGACAAGGAAGGGTCTTTATTTTCCCCTTGTCTAAGCTGTTTGTATGTGGAGCACTAATACAGAAATCTATTAAACCATTCTCAGGTTTAAGACATTAATGACCAATAAAACAGAACACGACAGCCATGGCAGCAAGACTGTTGAAATCAGCGATATGAAATACAGTATTTTCAAGGTATGTAAACTTGCTCTACCTTTCTTTTACTCTTTTCCCCTTCTGACTGACTTGGAAGCTAAGAGGGCCAAGGCTTAATATCACAGGTAATTTACAATTTGACACGCCTGTATTTCAGGAGTATGCCGATCTTTATCAAAACCTTTCAGCTAGGACCAACCTTAAAACAGAAACCTCCAGCCCATAATCTTATTTTCTTACTAGGCAGCTGACTCATCCATAAAGCAGGAGAAACTAGTTTTCTACTGAAAGTGGTTTTGTACTTTTAAGACACCATTTTCATGCTGTGCTAAGCAAAAAGTAAACTTATTTACTGCACGTAGACTGACAGGCTTTGTATTAATTCAGGTGGGATGATCAGAAATCAGTGGTGTCCCTTTCAAGAAAGGCTCAAAATTGAGAATTGCATTTTGCTGTCATGACATTTCCATATTTAATGGACCTAAGGAGAGAAAGTAGGTTACTTAACAGACACCCAAGGTAAAAAAACCAAGTCAGTGAAATGTGACAGTTGAGTTATTCCAGCCTTCCAGCTCTGCTTTTCAAGTTTGGAAGAAAGGTGTACAGAACAGGTTGTGTAACGGTTTCACTACAGGGTTGAGGCTTTTCCTTTCTTTATAAGCAAACAAAACAGTAAAGCTGTCAGTCAGCAGTACTGCCATCGTGCGCAGAGGGAATGAGGGTGACCATAAGAACATCTTTGTTCTACTTGAAAGGGGCTATACGGGTTTTGTGTGGGCTAGATGACACCCAAATATTGCAGCTCAAGCCATGACAGAAAAAAGAAAATGTAATTGAGTATATTGAAACAAGCCTCTTTATCTTTAGAAACCTTTTGATGTAGAAATGTTAAACTTTTGCTTCACTGGGGAGAGGAACAAATCAAAAAGAGTGAAAGCAGAGAAATACTTCATGGAATTAAACAAGCTGATGGTAAATAAAATCAAATGAGTTAAGGAGATGATGCCATTCTACAGTAATCTCATAGTTACAGTGCGTAGAGAATGCTGAGCCACCAGCGGTCTATGTTCTGCTCACAGCTCTGCTGGAAAGCAGCTTTGCTCCCCTGTAATACTGTTATACAAATAAGACTATCTTCAAAGTAGAAGCTTAGTTTTGTTACCACTACTGTTAGAAATGGGAAGCACCGCATGCACTCCCCCCACCTGCTTATACGGCACCCAGGACACTGGAATGACTTCTCTTTCCAACCCCAAATCTAGTCGTTCCCTAGATAAGACTGTACTGGTTTAACTGGGGGTATGCACGTGTAGATCAAAGAGCAGAAGCTGCCTCTTGCTCTCCCTGCAAACAATTAGGCCTTTTCCTCTGGCCCTGATGGGGGGGCTGGAAGCTGATTAGAAGCACAGCAGGGGAAGCAAGTGGCTGGGAGGTCCCCGAGTCACACATGCTCATGGCGTGGCAGTTTCAGCGCTCCGGCTAGCTGGCAGCTCTGCATGTGACCAGCCTGCAAGGCTTTCCAAAGCCGGATCCGAGGAACCGTTTTACAAGGACATTCACGTCGCTCAGAGACACACTGTCACCCTCGGCCTAAAATCCTCAGCGGGGCCCTTTTCAGAGCCCGAGGAAGAAAAGAGTATTAGAAAGCAGCAGATTGCAACACTAGAAAGAATCCAGCAGTGGAGGCGAGAGCCAGCATCCCAGGCGATTCCCGTCTGCTCAGGAAGGGGAGCTCAGCTATTCACAGCCTCTTGTGACTTCAGTGATAACAGCTTCATGCCTGGCCTTCTTCCCATTGCAGATGCTGATGCAGTATTTATACTATGGAGGAACAGAATCTATGGAAATTCCCACCACTGATATCTTAGAGGTGAGTGTGTTCTTCTAAGTCTTGCCAAGTGCACTGGGGCACAAACAGAGCTTGAAAGGCAAAATCCAGGAGTTAACAGCAAGCTTCCAATCCAGGAGTGTACTTAACACTTCAAAATGAGCTTAAAGTTTCAAACTAAAGTTTTCAAAGACTAAGAGCACTCCCCTGTTACAAATAGGCCCTTCTACAATAATGCTGCTCAATCACAAGTAGTCTGGTGAAATTAAAATTTGCAGCTAAAGCCTACACACAGCCTTTCCCCCCTCCCTTTTTTTTTTGTGGAGAGGGGGCTTTGAGCAGTCTAGAGCTCTTACGTCATGGTGACAGAAGGTAGCGTAAATGCACTTCCTGCGGGAGGAGCAAGCCTTTGCTAAGAGCGGAAAGCTGTCTGCCGCTTTAGCTAGGCATTTCTGCTCTTTCATGAGGACTCTGCCATTAAAACAAGGAGTCAGAGATTGTTCAGAGAGGAAATCATCAGCTCTGCCCGTGTCCCTTCCCTAAAAGCCTTTCAAGGCTCATGATCTCAAATAGCTTCTCTCTTGTTCCGATAGCTGTTGTCAGCTGCCAGCCTGTTTCAACTGGATGGCCTCCAGAGACACTGTGAAATCCTCTGTGCCCAGACGATCAGCATGGAGAACTCTGTTAACATCTACAAATATGCAAAGGTATATGCCAAACTGCCTTATTCAAGAGCCACAGTGAAACAGCATGCATTCTTTCCGCAGTCTCGTTTTGGTAACTAAATACAATGGGCACAGAGCGGGCACCTGCTATGCTGGTAACTCTACCCTAACCGCAGCCGCAAGTGAGATGTGTTCATGTTCCAGTCTGTAAAGTCCTGCACAGCCCCAGTGTGTTTCCTTGTCTAAAGCAATCATGTCAGAAATGGACGCAAGATCCGTACAGAGCAGGGGAGAGGTGTCTTAGCAGGCTGATGCAGCAATGTCATCCAGCAAAGCCCAAGAGATTCAAATCCTCAGAGCAGCAGGGGCAATTGATCATAGCACAGCAACTAAGAAGTAAACCCTTTCCTAGCGCTCTTACTGCTGAAATACACTCTTTACAGCTCCAGAACTAGCATATACTCTGTTGTGTGACATAGATATTCACCTCTAGAGCAAATGAGCCATGTTATCAGTTAAATCATGGAGAAACACCTTGCCATTCCCAGAAGGTTGCAGGGTCAGACCCCTTAAAGACAAAGCAGAAAGACTACACAAAGGGCTGGTAATGATGTGCATGCTTACGTTGTGTGTAGCATCGCACTGATCCTTTTCGATTCCTGACTCTCACACTGGGACCTTTTTTTCCATGGAACTTGGGCAGGTTTCTTTCAGGACCTAAAATTTAACAGTATTGCAGTGGTAGAGGGGGCAGGGAACATGCTGGCCTTTAGTTAACTTTTCCTTAAATTACTATTTGCACAAAGTTCCCAGAAACAGAGTATGTGTGTGCACAGTGCTTCTTAATACTGAACTTGAGTTTCATTATTCTCCTATTATTAAGCTTCCCCCGCTGGTTCTGAAGCAAAGGAAAACAGATCGCAGCCAGAAATCCATGTAACGTGTTTTAGAAGTGCAACATCCCTGTTTTCCTATAGTCAGCTCCTTTTTCGAGGAGTTAGGCTCACATCCTGTGAATGATACTCTTATTGCCACGAGCTGTGCATGCCATCTGGCAGCGCAGCATTTTATGTTGCAGCACACAAACTCCCCGCCTGCACAGCTAACCAGGTATCCTGGCCACTTCATCAGCCAGCTGCTCTGCTGCTTTAAGAGGGAGAGACTGGAGCACAGGCCAGTGGCCCTGCCCACAGCAGGCCAGCAGGGAAGGAATTAAAAAAGCTTGAATGAGCTCCCTGCTCACACCTGTGCCTGCAAAAAGCACCAAAAGAAATTATCAGCCATCACAGGTCCTACCTTCAGTGCTTTTTCCCCGTTATTACCATCCTCCTTTTTCTGGCTTAGAAAGCATTGAAGGGAGAAGTGGCTCAGGCATGCCCTTTAGGTCTGTAACACACAGAAAAGGCTAATTTATCTTCCTCTCTCCTGCAGATTCACAACGCACCTGAACTAGCCTCTTTTTGTGAGGGCTTCTTCCTCAAACACATGAGCTCCCTTCTAGAGCAGGACTCATTCAAACAGCTGATCTACAGCAGGAACAGCAAAGTGCAAGGCCTGGACCCTCTGCGGGACTTGCAGACAGCCCTGGCCGGCCGCCTGCACTCCGTGTACGTCACCTCCAGGGTGTGAGGCAGGAAGAAGGCAGCGGCAGGAGCGCTGGTTCAAACTGTATGGGGATGCACCATCAGGCAAAGCTGCGGCTTTGCTGTTTGCCTTCTGGATCTTGCTGAAAGTCCCCTACAACAGCTACCCCCTTAGGCAAGGGTGCTGTGCCCCGTCCCACTGACGGAAGGGGAGCTGGCTTCTCTGTGCTACTACTGTCACAGCGCAAACAAGAACTGAGGATGCACGCGAAGAACCTGAACCAATGAGAAGATCAACGCTGCCATTTAAACAAGCACAATGCAGGGCTGTAGAGAAGTGAGGCGACTTACCTAGACCCAACACCTAATATGTAGTCTCAAGTGTCTGTCTACGTGCCATAATGGCCGCCTAGTTCATAGGCATAGGTGTTTTACTTGGAAACAGGCTGCATAGAAGTTTTCTAATCCTATGGACCACTGCCCATTCGACGAGTCATCTGTCTGAACGCAAAGGCTGGTGTACACAAGCTACAGTAATAAACGCCAGTGTCTATACACGTCAAGAGACTCTGACATAAATTTTCCCCCAAACTGTTTGCACCTTGAGAGAGATGTATTTTGTAGATGTTCAAGGCTGAGTAGAAACTAATACTAACTCTGAAATTACTCACTCTTTAAACCTAATATGAACCACCAAGCTGGGGCAGGGAGGGGATAATTGGGGGGTTTTGTATTTTTTTTTTAATACGGTTTCACTGTGCTAGTTGTTAATCTGGATCCATTTTAAAAGAGAAAAAAAAAGACTGTCTACCCTTTTGCTATAAAGGTTTGATAGTCCCAGTCACTTTCACCTTAAAAACCTGTTTCTGAACATTATCTGAGAGACCTGACATCATAAAAGATGCTTTCTAAAAGACTCGGGTATAGTAGGAGCTAGCACGCTGCTGAAAAACTGTCCAATAGCATAAATAGCAATAAAAGTCTCCCTAAGGCCCTGAGGAACATACAGCTTGACAGTTTGTTCTCGCTCTGGAGCTAGCTGGGATTAGAAGCTCTGACCTCTAGTCTCTGCTTCCACAGACCTCATCTGTGGAGTGATGTCATTGCCACAGCTACACTACCTCAGGGGACACTGGGCGCAGTGCACCCCTGGCTGGTTCCTAGAGGTGCGCAGGGGCATGACATTGAGGCAACAGCTGTCGAAAAAGATGCCTCAACTCGAATGCCCAAGATTCACATTTTTTCCCTGTGTTTGAAGCAGATGTTTGCGGTCCAAAAGGACTCATTCTAGGCCACCTTCTAGCAGACTGAGGAGAACTAAACAAGTTTTGTGTCTGAAGCAGTGTTTTTGTGTGCGTTTTTCTTATTTTAAATAATCTCAACCATAGGAAGGCAGTTAGTTGTGTAAAAACATGGACCTTGCTCTTACCAATAGCTTTAAGGAAAGACCTTCAGATATTCCCACTGATCTTTGTTAGCACCCACCAAACGCATTTGCTAGGACACTTTCACACCTTGTAGGTGGGTGAAGGAGAAGCAGCAGCCAAGTTTTCAGTGAAGGACTACTGCTTCTCAGAAATTCAACAAATACTGTAACTAAACACACTGGAAGAAGGAGGCTCAGCTGGGCCCAAGCTCCAAAGCACGACACAGGCATAGTTTAGATAAATGAAGGGAAGGAAAACAAACTCCAGCATCTCCCAACAAATCCATCAAAATCTTTACATCAGAGGCAAAGTGCACGCAAGGATAAGAATGATTATAGTTTAGGCTCAGTAAGCTGACAGACAAGTTGGTCAGGGCACGCTCCTATTTGTGCTTTAGATGCACATCCACTTTTGAAGATCACCAGCTTCAGTAAGCCTATTTATTATCAGAAAGCCATAAAGGTGCTTCAGAATTATCACTGGTCTGCCTGAAAAATACCACAAAAGGCTTTATCTTGGAAAGTATTTTCAAGTAGCTGCTCCAGCTATCTGTACAAATATGTAGGCCCTCTTTTGTTGCTGTAATATTACAATGCTTTGTTAATTGTACATTAATGTTGTCATTTATGTAAATGTACCAGGATTTTATTAACAACATAATTTTAAAATACACAGCTGCTGTCATTTATTCTGCTCTTCTAACACCACATTTAAAGACACTTCTGTGGAAAAAGCAGCTGCAGTTTTAGCAGCTTAGATTTGTTTTGGTATATATACCTAGTACTGCGCTTTAAAACAAGGGATCGAAGGCATTCATTTCCCCTTCCTAAGCTCAAACATTTTTTGAAGTAATAAGTTTAACTTGCATTTTCCCTAGCTGATGTAAGTTTACCTGCCTTCCACTGAAAAGCAGCAGACATTAGCGTCTAAGAAAAATCCTAACTCTAAGATTCTACCCTAGAGCAGAAGAGACAGTCAGGGTTAAAGCAACTCTTAACCTGGAGGTATTTGAGCAGCCCTCAGAAGTTAAGTTACACATCCAATTCACTCCCTCCCAAATGCTAACAAAGAAAATGTGAAAAAGCAGGTAACACTCCCTTTCCGAGCCTCCTCGGAACCCCAGAGGCTTAAAAAGGCTCTGGCTGGTGCTTTGCTGCGGCAGTAGTGGGAAGTGCAAAGAGCATTTAAGAACACTCTCGACAGCCAAAGTCAGGCATGCAACGGTATAGGAAGCAAGGGCATTTAGTTACCTACAAGACAAGAACTATACAGGTTTAAGAGCAAGAATCTGACCCAAAACTATCTTCCCCCACCCCATAAATCTTGCAGACCCCTACCATGTTTGGGGCTAATGGCTGAGCTGTAATTCCGAAATTGGTGCTACCTCTACAGGACTCAAATACTTCCACAGGACGCTAAGCAGATTTCAGGGGAAACCACTAACACAGCCAGATCCTGCGCGTGGCTGCCGAGAACCTCTTCCTAATGCTTTCTTTTGCCGAATTTCCCACCGCACAAAGGGAACCGTGCAGCGTGCCTCTCTGGCGGAGCAAGACTTGAAATGCAGTTCTGTATAAGTTAGCACCACAAGCTTTTCTTAGTGTTCGATTGACACCAGCTGAGCGAAGTCTGCTGGGGATGATGCATGAGGGCTGCCTTCTCTTGCCTCATGCTGTTACACCAGCACGCTTGGAAACCCACCAGTACAAACACCGACTTGTTCTCAAGTATCATGGACTACAAACAGCCTAGGATTCCCTTTGGAGCACTTTCACTCTAAAAAGTAGATTAAATAGAAATTTCTTACAAAACTAGCTGCATACCACCTCTATTTTATATAGCACTGCCCTTGGGAGGCCCCGAAAGTAACGCAGCCGAGTTTGCCCAGCTTTGGGGAAGTACGAAACTTTGCTGGCCATAATTACATCATTTCAGGGAGCAGAGGAAATAAATAGAGCTCACACATCTGCCTGAACATGCTCAATGACTTAAAATAAAACCTTTTTGCTTTGTAGTAAGCCTTTGCACAGCAGGCAAGCGCCAGCTAATGTAGCACCGCTACTAACTGGCCCTTTGCCCTCACCAAATGCTGCCCCAGCAGCCAGACATCGCTTCCTGCACCTGCCGTAACGGAGACGGCCAAGGAGACGCAAGAGGGAAAAAGAGGAGAGCGGCGACTCCCTTGAGGAACAGGGGCAGCAAGCTGCTGTCGCGTCGCCGCCTGCGGCGGGGAAGAGGGCTCAAGAGCTAGGTTTTGCCTCCCCAAGGGGAGGTTTTGAGTATAAGGGATCCATTAAGTCCACAGCAAAGAAAACTGAATATTGCACTCACCACTATTTACCCAAGCAAAACAGGGGCAGAAAAAAAGGTTTCTGTGAGTCAGATGATGACAAAATCCCAGCACAGCAGGGAAAAAGGCCTTGCTAGCAGCACCACAGACTGGCCCAGGCCCAGAGCTGGAGTTATTTCAGTGCTGTCCATTTTCCTACTGTTAGTAACTAGAAAACAAGCGGGCCAGTTCACACCTGCTCAGCTCAAGTACCACCTTCACACACCGGGCAGCCAGAGCTCCTTGCTTCACACATGCGTTCACCGGACGGGCAGCTCACTAATGCGAGAACAGGACTTCACCCAGTGCTCCTGTCTCCGTGTTTAGCTCGGACAGCAGAAGGCTACCTGTGTCCCTCACCCCACCCTCCACCTCCACGTGCCTGCTAACAGAAAGCAGTGGTTACAAAACTCACACCACGAGGTACATGTAGTTTTGGGCCCTTACCAAGAGACGGGCTCGTGATTCAGAGACTACACAGGGAAGGAGCAGTGACATAGTCAAACAAAAATCCAGCTGTGGAAGCAAAAAAATCCCAAGGCAGTATCACAATGGCCAAATGGAAAAGACACACTTCCTCCTACCCCT
Source organism: Phaethon lepturus (assembly GCF_000687285.1). Taxonomy (NCBI): domain Eukaryota; kingdom Metazoa; phylum Chordata; class Aves; order Phaethontiformes; family Phaethontidae; genus Phaethon; species Phaethon lepturus. Next base: position 28,456 of record NW_010518721.1, on the reverse strand, counting down.
TCTACGCCTTGCCCTTATCCAGTACACCAACCTCTGCTTTCCAGACAGCTCACTTTACCCTCACACAGCTGTGGGAGGCAAGACCCCTCCTGAAAGTACAGCCAGCTCACAGCAGCAGGGAAGATCCTCAGCTTCACTGGTTTTACTTCCTCTCAGATACCTCGCAGGGGTCAGCTCACTCCAGCTGTCAAAATAGCTCACGGGTCTCCAAGCAAGCGGGATGATTCCACTGACAACTAGGTCACATCTACCCACCACCTGCAGAGAGCTGCTCAGCTATACGTGGCTTTCCCATTTCCCTCCAATTAGGCACAGTGCTCCATCACTGCAGGCAAACAAGCTCGCTTGGACACCGGAGAGAAGGAAAGATGAACCTGCAGCAACGTGACAGATCAGCGATCCAGGGAGCACTACAAGAGGCCATAAACTGATCTCATAGGTTTAAAACAGGGCCAAAGACACTGATGTAGGGTGTTAGTGGGTTGTGCAAAGACCTGTTCCCTGACCAGGGAAGGAGGAGGCACGGACAGCTGAGCTGGCTTGGCTTTCAGTTAAATGCACACGCTGCAATTAGCGGTACATCAGGCTCCATCGAGCACTCGCAGCCCCATCTGCAGGGGATCCGGGTACAGAAGGACCAAGAACCTGCTCTAGTCAGAGGGAAACTTGGTCCCAAACCCAGCCAAACCAACCCAACCCTAAAATCTAAAGATATAGTACTCGCTCTCATCTCAGCTCCTATGTCGCGTGGCATTTTTAGTGTGCTTTTGGTGACAGAAAGACGTGTGTTCTTGCTTTGTTGTTGGATTGCATTCAACTAGCCCTTACTCTAGCTGGAATTTTAACCCGGCTTGACTGATGGAAAGCACAGACAGAGGAAAATGTGGTTTGACTAGACTTGTTAAAAAAATGAAAATAAAAATCCACATCTCCCACTTATTTTAGCATCTGAGGGCTTTTTTCCACTTTGCTGTTCAAAGAGCAATAGACAGGCAGAGGAATCCAAGAAGCTGCCAGGAATCATAAAATGTACATGGAAAACCTGGAAAAGAATGGATCAACACACATTTTCTGTAGAAATAGCAAAATTCTCCTTAAATACAACCCCCATTGAGAAATGGAAGGGGCACACACGCACCTCAAATCCTCCAAGTCTTTTACAGCAACTACAGTACACCCAATTCACATACAACAGAGCAAGAATTACTACAGCCTATAGAAAGCAGCAGAGGCAGCTCTAGAAAGATGTCAGCTAAATAGTAAAATCCTAGTTTGCTTGAAGAATCCAGTTTAATTTTGCCTACTATCTTCCACCTTGATTTACACACAATTTACAAGAAGTCTTGGCTGGACTTTAGATATTTTCACAGATCAGCTCCTACCTAGCCTTGTCATCCAACGTACTTGCCCCAAGACAGTGCCAGCGAGTCAGGCGTCACAGTTTTTGTGACTGCTGCCTACTAGCGTGAGACCGTATTTCCTGACACAACCAGAAACCTCAGGCTGACTTAAGCCTTACACAGTAACAGCTTCATCACAGCCACGTGTAGATGGGTGTCCCCTGGGCTGTGCAGGTCACAGCTTTTGCACAGTCCCAGCAGAAGCAGAGGACAGTCAAATTCATCCATGGTTTCATAGCTATTTAGCATGGCCTTATAAATAAACAGAAACTTTGACATATTTTTCATATAAATATGGACTCTTTGAACTTCCTGGCCATCTGACCCTCAGCTTAGCCATTACAAAAACAACAAAAAGCAATTTCCGAGCCCTAACAGCACACGGGTGTTGTGTAATAAAACTTCTCTTGAACCTTAGTTTTGAACCTATTAGTAGAACTCGAGTTTAACAGCCCTCCCGAGACATGCATTGCAATTTGCACCACTTCTATATTTTAAGGAAGTTCAATCAGCATTTTCTTAGCATGAGAAGTAATGTGCAATAAAAAACCAAAGGCTTCTGTCACCTATTAGACAGTAAGACCCAGAGCAAGTAAAGCACTACCACCTGGGTGAACAAATCCAGAAATCTGCATAGGTTAGAGAATCTGAAATAATAACTGCTGCTTTCTTAGTGCACAGTTTCAACAGGCTTTAAGAGGACTCTAAAAAATGTTTTAAGCTTTGACTTGCAGCCTGTTAAACCACAGGTGAACCTTGCCAAGCAGAGCATACAAAGCGGGCAAGATAATGATATGTCAGTAACCGTTTGATACCAGTTCCTTACTGGACCACCACTTCAAGCACATCTTTGTCATCCCTTCCTCAAATGGCTGAAGGATGCAAGCGGCTCGCAACAATCCACAAAAAACGCTTTTACTACAATAACCATCCCTCAGACAAATGTGACCAGCTCGACAGATTTCTGCACTGAGCTAAAAAAGACATTGTAAAACCACAGTCCTACAGGTATCCGTGGGAAATGTGGTTTTGATGCTGCAGAGCCCCTGGGCCAGAGAACAGCCGCCCAGCCACGCTACTCCCTTTTGTTGGAGCTGACCTCCTGCCAGCCGTCCCCCGACAGGGCTCCAGCCCCAGCTACAGCTCCTCCTGCCCCAGCCACCGCTCATCCTGCCCCAGCCACAACTCCTCCTGCCCCAGCCACAGCTCCTCCTGCCCCAGCCACAGCTCCTCCTGCCCCAGCCACAGCTCCTCCTGCCCCAGCCACAGCTCCTCCTGCCCCAGCCACAGCTCCTCCTGCCCCAGCCACAGCTCCTCCTGCCCCAGCCACAGCTCCTCCTGCCCCAGCCACAGCTCCTCCTGCCCCAGCCACAGCTCCTCCTGCCCCAGCCACAGCTCCTCCTGCCCCAGCCACAGCTCCTCCTGCCCCAGCCACAGCTCCTCCTGCCCCAGCCACAGCTCCTCCTGCCCCAGCCTGCTCTAACAGCCCCTGCACTACAACGTGGTTCTTTGTCTCTCAGGGCCAAGTCAGGCACAGACAGCATCCAGACAGCAGCAAGTCCAGCACACGCCATCCCCCAAAGCCAGTGGTTGTAGATTTTCACCCCTCTCCCAGCAAGGCTGCCACTTACCCTATTTTTAACAATAACAGCAAAACCAGAAAGAATTCACACTCACCTTTCCTTCTGAGGATTTGTCAGGCAGTTGTGAAGAGCCTCAAACGTCTTGCCTTCCACATCTGCTCCTTTCACAACTTCTTTAGAGCTGGTCCAGGGCAGGGAAGCAGCCACCACCTCATCCCTGCAGGCTGCCATGCCACTCTTTCACACAGCCGGGTGATAACGGGGCCCTCATCAAGCCTTTAAGGGCTGCAGCTGCAGATCTCCCCGCTCAGGGCTCAGCTGCCTCCAGTGAGGGGGATGTGCTGTTGCCACCGACTCTCACATGGTGGCTTGCTAACCAAAGGTATACCCAGGCTCTGCGCTGCAAGGCCCAGGCTTAATGCAGCTGCTTCATAAAATGGCCTCCTAGAGAAGAAATACTTGTCTTTACCTAAGAAGAAACTTTTTCTTCAAGGATTTGCTGGAAAAAGGAGCTGTGAGATCTACAAGTAAACACAATGCAGCTGTGTATCAGCTGTAAGTCAGTCTCTCTGTTCCAAACCTCTAGGGCATGAAGCCAGAATATCAAGACAGTGCACCAAGGTTTGGACAGGGACATGCTATGTCAAAGGTTTGCCCTGGTTTTGAAGCCTCTGGAGTCTGACAGGCAGCAGACCTAGAATACTGCCGTCAAAGAAAGTCCCAGCTCCAGACTGGTATGTACTTATTGCCAGTAGCAGAGCTGTTCAGTGGCTTGCTGGCTCACCTGGCCCCCGAGCTCAAAGAGAAGATCACCAAGACCAGGTGTCAGTGTGACAGTGCGGATTTCCTGGCAACCTTAACACAAAACTTTCCACCAAAGCCAAGCTCTAGGTCAGCACACAGCAGGGAGACAGAATGGCCAAAGCAGCTTCCCCAGCCCCTGTTAATCATGCTACCCTGCTTGAGAACTAGGAAGTGTAAATTCCTGAGCTATGGGAACTCTGAGGCCTTGTAAGCAAGTGTGAATGGAAAAGAGCAGCCTTTATTACAACTGCTTGAGGAGCACAGTAAGTAGGAACTATAGACTGCCTTCCAAAATAGAAGTGTTCATTGTAGACCCTGAACTCCTGTGAGCAAGGACCACATCGTGAGTCTGAATGGATGTGGTTAGTGCTCACTGAATAGCCAGCCCCAAATAAAAAGTCAGTTGTTGTTCACACCAAAATCTCCCTCAAGCCACAAAGGAGTGGTAGTACTACTGAACCAGTAGCTGCATATATCAAGATGTGCTGCAACGCTCAATGGTAGAGTCACAGACCAAAGCCTAACACATTTCTATCTTTTGTTGTCCAAACTGTTTTTTTAATAAAGACACCAACCATTAAGATACGGGAAAGTTTACAGATTGATCTGCCCTCTTTGACTGGAAACTCTGTAGCTGCTAAAGCACCCCCATGTGTTGTACAGTGCCTCGCTCAAGCTCTACAGTCACGCTTCATAAAAAAATCTTCGTAAGACTGTCTCCTGGCAGTGTCACTGTACTTCCCCTAATACAAACACTTTAAAAATGCCTCTAAGGCTTTTTCTTCCCTCCAACTCTCACCCCGCAAAAGAAAGTCTTTTCATTTAAAGGAGAATAGTACTTCTTAAGTACAGACCCATCACTTGTTAATTCAAGTTCACTGATTGGCTTTAAAGTCATTTCTTCCACTTCTGCTTTATATCTTTAGTCTTCTTAAATTTCTTCTGTTGCTTGGGTCCTCTTGCTGTTTCTAATTTTCTCTTCTTCTCACTGGGAAATAGGAACAAAATATCTGTTAAAAACACACTGGATTCCCATCCAGCTGGGAAATTTTTGTTATTGGGGGGGGGCGGGGGGCGGTGCGAGGGTCTGCATAGAAACATGGTTGGGAGAAAGTATTTCCAATTTCTTGGGTCATTTAAACCGGTGCTAGAGAATGCCCGAGCAAGAGTATGACCTAGGTTTTCTTCAGATTCTCTAACCCAATTTGAATCCCATAAGATCTTGATTTTTAGCTTTTGTCATTGCTTTTTAAGACTTAAAGGCAATTCATATAGGGCATCTGGAATTCAGAGTACCTAGAAAAAAATACTACCACTGACAGTTTTAAGTATACAATTTTGTTCCCGTCCTAGATTCTGACTAGAGCAAATGTGACAGAGCTTCGATCTTTATAAGCACTGACAAGACTCTCTCATTCCTGCAAGGCTTCTGGAAACTCACAGCTTCCAGCATTCATGAAAAAAAACATGAATATACAAAGGGTGGAAGAGAGATCACATAATTACTTCAGCTGTCAGGCACCCCAGGAAGGGGAAAATAAGCAGGCAAGTCTCAACTACAAACCCCCAAGGAAAAGACGAGGAAAGACTCTATGCTGGGCAAGGTAAAAGAAAGACGATGGATGAAAAGGAAGGAACTGCAGAAACACAGACTCAATATTTTGCAGGCTTAAGCTCAAACTTGAAATAATTTTTCTTCCCTAAATTTGCATTTTCTCCAATCAGAGGTTCCCACCCAGTGTTAGTTCCCAAAGCAAGTGGGACAGTTACATGGAATGAGTTCTTCCTTTAAAAGTGGCACACGGGAGACACAGTACCAATTTCTGTGCGTGATGAGGGTCAAGGCTTAACCATGCCAACAGAAGAAAGTTACATGAAGACAGGAGTATACTCTAGAGCAACACCGAATTCCCAGCAGCAGTCTTGCCATTAGAGGAACCACTGACTATCCAGTAGAGCCCTCAGGCGCTCACAACCCTGATCTCCCCAGGAAAACTGAGCATCTACCAAGGACGCTAAGTTAATTTTATCTGCATTTAACTCTTCAGCTTTACTCTTTTGAAAAACGTTACAATAAAGCCAGCAGGAAAGATAAGAGAGACCTCTGTGGAGTATTTCAACTTCCTTAACCTTTTCAAACTGACGACAGACGCGTTCTGTCCTGCTTTGCCCAGCACCTCATTCCATTCTTCGTCATCACCCCGGATAATGTATCTAAGTGAAAAAGGTAAAGGAAAAAACAAGTAAAATTGCTAGCACGAAGTAAAAAAAATAAGGTGATTATATTGTCAGGCACACACTACTCTACAAAGCCACTGTGTCAGCACCCAACCAAATCAGTATTTAGAAACACATACAAAACTAGACTGGCAAAGGGACACAATGGCTTGTCACGACTCTGTCAGCAGACTCAGTCCAATCTACGTCAATAGCAACCCACAATTGTCCCCATCCAAAGCTAGTCAGTGTCGAACAAAGTTCTCTCAGGAGCCCCTATTGTAAACATCACAAAACCATTCTATGAAAGCCTCTCATCAGACAAGCAGAGTGCTGAGTAGAGCACATCTGTTATGAAAGCAAAAAATAAGGCCACAAAGGTTATACTTTCCATGGCAGTGGTGATAATTTTACTTTGCCCACTAGATTTCTTCAAAGAGAGACCTTCGATCACTACGGCTGACAGCTGTAAGTCTGACAACCACTACCAGATCTATATTCACTATACAGATTTCTTTATAAAAGCTTGAGGGCTTTTTTGCTTTTTCCTCCTCCAAAAAAGAGGAGACGGATGGTTGTGGTGGTAAAGGAAGAGGATGCAAAAAGCAATGGCTTGTAACAGAAAGTTAGCTAAATTAGCAGCTGGTCTTAGGCCAGCAGTAAGCTTGAACTGTACGGTTTTTCTGCATCAGTCCTGGAAAAACTGAAGACCTACAGCTTTCTTTTGAAAAGAGAAAATAAGACAACAACTGCTATTCAAATAAGCTCATGTTCTGTGCCCCTTGCCTGGGTGTTCAAGTACCCTGGAAATTACATACAAATTTGTGTAGACAAAGCAGTCATGTAGCAAAATTGAGTGGTTGCTCTCCATCTCAAGTTCTTAGAGATTTAGAATAGCCTAGCCTTTGTTCATACAAGGCTGAACAATACTGGACAAAGCCTTTCCAAATCCAACAGCTCTGTCTCTTCTATTAGTTTTCTATAACCTGTAGTGAAAAGTGTTCAAAATAGATTTTTGTCTCTCTTTCCTCACAGAAGAGAACAGAAACCTATTTCTGGGTGCAAAAAAAGGGAACATGGTCCAAAGTGACAAACAGCTATGTAACTATCAACTCTAAAAAATGGAATTAAAACTTTTAGAAAAATTCTGGTTATATTGTTTTCCTAATGTGACTGACTTGCAAGTGACTTCAAATCACATCCATTTTTGTTCTTCCTTCAAACAAGACAACGGAAGATTCAAAGAAGCTTTTATTCCTTTTCTCAGATTTAACAGAGATTAATCTAGAGCCACAACAGACAACGTTTCTAGGATGTCAGTATAGTAAACAGAATTTGTAAGACAAAAAGTGGGAGGAAGAGAGAGAAGGGAGAGAATCAGTGGCGTGTGTAACTCCTGTTGGTCCAGAAAAAGAGACATCTACTGACACTTCAAATAAATTGCTGTTTCAGCAACTCAGTATCCTACAAATTGTCCAGCTCTACAGCAGTTGAACAGCATCCGTGCACACGGTAGTTAGTAAAAGAAGCTCTGGTTGGTTGTTCTTTTTCTGTTGGTTTGGTTTTTTTATGGGGATTTTTTGGTTAAAGAAGAGACTATTAAAATTAGCCAGGTACTATTTTGACTTGAGTTTGCACACACAGCTAAGCTGGATAGCAGACAACAGGACCTGGGTATCCTGGTTTGAGGAAACTAATGACTGTTCCTGGAAGCACGGGAAACTGTAAAATGAGAAACAGTCCACAGCCAGGCAGCTTGCTTTATTACTCCATACCGTAGAAATATGTAACTTATACATATAAAATGTACATAACTGTGCACAGCCAGGATCAAGAATGACACATAGATACATACCAAGAGCTACTGCCATGAATAATTTACCGTTTAAGTGACAAAAGAGAATGGAGGTAAAAGAAGAATGTGCTCAAGCTCATGCCAGAGGCAGTGGGGCAGAGCTGAGAATTGATCCAGCATTCCTGTTGGCAGTACATCTTCTGTTTGCAGTACTGTACCCACACGCCAGCCCCAACTCTAACAATTCAGTTCTACAGACAGACAGATCTCACTGCGGATCAGCTGTGATCTGCTGACTCACAAGCTTTTGCTTTCTGTTCAAAGTACCAGCAGAAAAAGGGCCATCAGTAAGTTCACGCTTAGGAATACGACACACATCTCGGAATTCATGTACTGAGGTAAACAGGTGTGACGTAAACAGAAGTGACTGAATTTAATTCATGCTGGAAAGAATGTTTTGAGTGTGAAATAAAGCAGCTGCTAACAGAGCCGATAAAGACCAAGTTATTGGTTGTCAGGCACACAATACCCAAAGTTATCATTAGCGTAGCAGCATATACTTATATACCCACTGCTATTTCTCATTTATTGATGGTTTGAGATTGTGATACTGCAACTACAGCCTTGTGCACAAGTCTCAGCGAGATGCACGAGTGACCTGGCATTAAAACAGGTATCAGGGGAAAACTGGATTTGAGACTCATGCAGATAAATTCTTACTGTGTAAGGTCCATTTCCTTCAGCTTCCCCACTTCTTGCTTGTGTTTTTCTTGGAATTCCTTTGCAGCTTCTTCCTACAACAGGACAGCACAACAGATGCATTAAGCTCTAAGTGCAACAGTGACCGTGTAATGCAAGGAATATGCCTTCCCCACTGAAAGAGAAGTACATCCCCTAAAACAAATACCAGATGATCCCAAAAAGCTTACCTCTTTTATGTAATTGAATTTTTATGTTATTTGCATACATGTAATATATAACTCCAAGAACATCTTGGTAGGTTCTGCATAAAATCTATATTGCAGATTAGCAAAGTATGACTATAAGCATGTAACACAAAACTGTCAGATTTTAACTACCATAAAGTGACAGACCCGATGTGGAATTCTTTCCATCCAAGACAATTTAGATTACAAGGCTTCTACACCCAAGGGAACTCCATGAAGTGTTTACATATGCATGAAGAAGAAGGCTCATAATTACCAAATCGTCATTTAAAGATTTCAGTGTTGGCTCCATTACAATATCCTTTGTTGCCACCATCTGCTCCTCCACAGCTTTTTCCTGGACTGTGTTGAACAACTGTAAATGAAGTAAGCCAACACATGTAAGACTTGCTGATGTTTCTTCTAGGTTATTGCTTTAAAATAAGTAAGAAATGCTGTCTGTCCCCATGAAACCCTTCTAACCTTGCAAATATTATCAGGCAGTTGTTTATTTCTGATGCATGCATTCCATCATACTGAAATAAAAAGCTCAAGGCTGCTTCCCTAAGGCAGAATTATATACAGCTTTTATAAAAAGTATAAAACTAAAATCAGTCAGCACTCAATGTCACTCGCATAACTGCAGAGAACTCTTAGTTTACAACATACTTTATTAATACAGCATCATTTGATTAACATTTGCAGCTAAAGCTGCTTTTTTTTTTTATGTTACTTTCTTTGAGATAATTATAAGTGCATTACACGGAGCAAAACACCTCTCCAGTGAGCAACCCATGCCAGACTGCAACAGCTTTGGTACTGTATCCTGATCCTTGATAACCAGAGGCCCCAGGCTCAGCAAGCAATTGCAAGGGGTTGGCAAGTATTCTGTCAGTGTCACCATTTGATAACTCATCACGTTACTCACTTTATCACAGACATTGGAGAGAAAGAAAACCAGATCCAAAACTTTCCAATCATTTCACTGGACTTCCAATCTACCTCTAAATAACATTGGAAAAGTGTTGTTTTCAAGAAAAGTTGAGATGCCACCAATGCAGTAAACAATCATAAACAAATGACTGAGGCTCAGCTGGCGACATGGGTTGTATGCTCAGCGCTTTGGTCAAGACATGTCAACATTTAAAACCATCAGACAAGCACTATTATTTGCGAAAACACTACATAAATCAATGCCATAAATACTTGCTTTTTCCACTGGGCTTTTCCCATCTTACAAAGAAGTTTCCCGTCAATTATTTGGGACATGTTAAAGATATACAGTTCTGATGCAGCTTCCTGTTAGTGCCAGGCTCAGTACTGGAATCACACTTTGGTCCAATACAACCAAGACAAAGCTTTTCATGATGCTGTTACCTGAACTACTTTGCGGATGATTCTGTTGAAGAGGCCCATCAACTGACTGCTGGGCAGTTCTACCTCCTTTTCCAGTTGGTCCATTGATTTATGCTGTAGGCCAATCCCCAGAAAAAGGGCCTGAGAAAATGACATGGATTTCAGTTACAGAGGCTTTTTAGAGCAAATATAAATATACAGCTTTGCTCAGATATGCTGGAACACCCCTAAATTATTCTGTAGACAGCAGGTCCCATTCCATACTTAGTGCAGACAAATACCTTTCTCTGGAAGTACATTTCAAGAGCCAGAAGACTTCGAGGTGTTTTTAAGCCACACTTCCCACCATGCTATAAATGCAGAGTACTTCACTGAACGCACAACAGAATATGATCCCTACAAATTTTATTCAAAGCAGACACTGACAGTGGAAGAACACTACAAGCAGGACAAATCACGAAGAGGACTACAAAAGAAGCAATTAACTGAAGCAAAGCCCTTTTTTAAAGATGACACGAAACAGGAGACTATTCCAAATATATATATAAAGAGAGGTGAAGCATGGCTTGTTCTCAGTGATACATACCGACTGTGCAGCAGAGAGAGAGATATCACCCATCTGGTTCAGAAAAAACATCCTCGCAATGGTAGGCACCATATCCATGATGAGATGATAGTCCACCATGTTGCGAGAGTACATCTCTAATCTCTTCAGGTCATATGGGATAAAAACTGATTCTAGTTCAGCACGGCTGATGGCTGATGAGTACAATAAAAAGACAACAATGTCAAGACTATTCTTCATAGCTATCCAGGATCTCAGTATTTAACAAGTTCCTTTTCACATCACTGAGTAAAGGACAACTGCTATCCCATAGGTTCACTTCCCAACATGCTTCAGAATTCAACACACTAGCTACAACACTGCTATTCAGACTGTCTTGGTTATTCGAAGCCTTTTCAGACGGACATACACCCATATGAAAAACACTGCAACTGTCAAAACAGACCAGTGTATCAACTCAAAGATGCCAAAGAGACTAGTGAAGGCTGAGAAACATGGTTTGCCCAGTCTTTTAACTACCTTACACTGGTTTTGCTGTTAAAGAGCTTTGTTCCCTTGTAGCAGCAACCAAAACTCTTTCACCAAGACAAATTCTAAAAACCCACAAGACGCAGATAACCAAGTTCTCTCAAGAGGACTCCCCTCTGTCAGGTATGCTGAGAAAAGAGCCATTTACTTTTAAGCCAGAAGTGACTGTTAGAACTGTCTTGTCTGGCCCCCTTTTTTATACGGCCTGTGTGTTTCCCCCAGCAAGTGCTGCACTGAGCCTAATAATATGCAGTTGAACTAAAGCCTCTCTCTTAGAAAGACATCACATTCCAGCTTCCAAATTTCTGATAACAATGTTCTTCATCAGATCCTAAGCAAGCTGCTCTGCCTACTGATCCTTGCTATTCAAGACTTCCCTCTTTAATTCCACGCTGGATTTGGCAGGTGTCAGTATCCATTTGTTTTGTCATACATTTAGCTGTTACACTCAAGAGCCCGCTAATTTTAGGTTACTTAAATCTTTGATCAAAAAAGCAGGAAAAAACCCACCACATCAAAAAACTGCCACTACCTGTTTTCAGTAGCAGAAAATGTCCTCTTAGCTTTTACTTAGAAATACAAGCATTTTCTTGGATAATAGGAACAAAACACAGTAACCGAGCAAGAGCAATTCACAGCACTTCACAAGAGACATCATATAATGCATGTGTTTGAGAATTCTGATAAACATATACATAAACTTTAAACTGCAATCTAACTGGACATTGTGAGCCAGGGTACTCACGTGGTTGTGGCTGCTGTTTGATGTTTTTGTTCTGTAGAATATTCAATGCCAACGAGGGAGAGAACATGCTGAACTGGTAGGAAAGCAGAGAAAGGAACCGCCTCCTAAAATCTATAGGACAAGATGATAAAATAAACGATTCCTGTGGACCTCTAGAAAAAATATCCCAGAAGATTCTTCTAGCATTGGCAAAATCAAAGTTACCTTTCCAGAAGGCAGTAAGCCAAGGCTCCTGTTCAGTGTCCTCTTCATTCAGCATCTTCAGCATGATGCACGAATGCTCACCAGTCAGGTCATTCTATAAACAAGATATATTTCCTATCATCCCCAAGAACCTTTTGCACTCTATGCTCAACTGAAGAAGGCAAAGGTCTTCTACATCAACAACAACTCATGTATCAACTGCTACTGATCACCACTACCTAATGTAAAACCTATGAACTTCTAGAATTTGGTAAATCCCAGTGCTGAAGGATTTTGGCTTCCTGAGCTAACCAGTAGGTACCAGCATTGCAAATTCCAGGTATAGCTCAAGAGCCAAAAAAATGCAGTGACAAGGAACAAACAAGTTATTGTCTCCAAAAGTACTATAACTGCTCATGATATTTTTTGTAAACTCCTTGAAAAGCAAGAGCAGTTCAAGGGCCACTTGCATATTTTACCAATGACCACATTAATAATCCTCAACAGCTGCACCTTTGCTCTAATTTTTAAGTGCAAACTACTTAGATGACCACATTCCACAACCCTAAAACTTTACTCCTTTAGCTAACTACAGGCCCAAAGAACAAAAATTAACATACAAACCCCAGATGTAGTCTCAGAAAACTTTCCTGCCCAAATCACATCTCACACAAGCTAATGGAAAGATGCCCAGTGATTTCAATAGGGCTGGATCTCATTCAGAAACAGTATGCTACTTACTGGTGTCTGCCTTAGATAAACCGGCACAAATCCAGCACGTTTCCAAAACCTGGGAAAAGGAAAAAGAGAAAATGCACTGACAACTATGGAGCTGTTGATTCTACAATAATACTTGTGGTTAAATGCAATCTATCTACCGTTCAAGAAAAACTGTTGAAAACTAGGCAAAAGTCTGTAAGATATCCCACCAATTAATGAAAATGAACACTACAGAAAGTAGTAACAGCAATCAAACTGATCAGAGTTCTAACTTAAAGGAGTGAAAAATTATGATTGTGATATCAAAAAATGAACAAACTTGCAAAGACTGAGAGACTTGATACAAGAGTTATTTTATCTGACATGCTTCCAGGACCTTCTTTAAAAACAGGTAAACAGGTTTTGACCAATAATATCAGAGAGTCCGAAGGATACCCTGGGGAGGGGCCGAGGATTTACAGTTTACTTCAGAGACTCTGCTCTTCTTCAGTGAATGATGATTTTCCCTGGCAAATTCCAGGTTTCAGATAGTCACTTGTGGACCAGAGAGAATCCCAGACTGATCAGCAAGATCCTGCTGACATCCCTTTCCATCCTCCTGTTCTTTCTTGCGTCTTAGTTATGAACTGATCCTACAATTCATTTTGCACCGTCAAAGGAAGACTAGTATAAAAAGACCTGCTGAGACCAAACATATGGCATCCCAGACAAAAGAAAGAAGCCAGACCCCAGAGCAACTGTCACTGGCAACCTACCTCCACAGGCCATGGGATGGCTACTCATCAGCCATGCAGAATGCTTCCCCCCCAGCCTCTCCCTACCCCACTATCTGTCCTTCTTTTATCTATCCCACCACAGCTAACAAATAATTAATAAAGAAGTAGTGAAACACTTTATTCTCCCCCTCTGCCCCAATAGGGATTGTTCAACTAAAGTAAACATCTGAACCATTTGCTTTATAATTGGCAAAGACTAAGACTATTTCACAATAACCATTCAGTTCTCTTGCTCTCCTGCACAGCTAAACAATTCACCACCACATTTTGGCAAGAACTTTGCAGCATGGAACGAAACAGGCTATAGTCTCTGTATCTGAAATGCCACGTCGCACATAGGCGTCTAACATCATTCCGACTCGGTCAGTCACAAGTTGGCCTCCACTGTTCTTACTCCTTCTGTTGAACTCAGTCTCATCTCCGGCGCTTGTACAGCACCCTACGTCCTCTGTAAGTGGGGACAGGCCAGCAAGGAACCAAGGTTTTAAGTGATAAATGACTGCTTTGCTTTAAAGCTAGCAAGAGGAAGAATTCTGCATTATTTTGAAACTGTCTCCCAAACTATGGATTCACACCTTCCCCCACTATGGCTGAGTAGGTCTCAGAAATATAGACATTTTATAGAGTTTGATAATATTAAAAAAGAAAAACTGAGCAATTAAAGCTAATTAACTGTTTCGAAGGGCCACAGAGACAACCAAGGGAATGTGTTTGCCCTCAGGAGGAGTTTGACGAAAAACTACCTTGAATGATGCACTTTTAGGATCAGCGTACTGTACATCAAGAAAAGCTCTTACAGGAGAAGTGGACTTGGAGCTGTCCCAGTTTTAGAAATCAAGTGAAATATGCAGACATAAAGAGAATATCCAAGGGCTAAAATATCTGCACCTATATCTATACATTATATTATTTATATATGTTATCTAATACATACTAATTATTATTACATATCTAATTTATATAGTTATATTTTTGTACTGGATGTAACTAGCAAATAGAGTAAAGTCTTACTTGAGTAATCTTGGTGTTAGGCCATACGATACCCCTAGATAGTCTAGGTTTTCAGCTTGTCTCTCACTCAGTTTGAGAAGTAAGGGAGGCAAGTCTTTCCGAGGTGTCACAACCTCTTCTAATAAACTAACAGTCTGAAAAAGAAAGTGGAAATGGGTTAGTAGCAATCCTCACAGAAATCCACAAATTAAATCTCTTATTCTTTACAAAAAATAAATAAGAGTATTTACTCCTTACAGAGAAAAATCATTATCAAGACTTACAGTGAAAAACAAACAACTTAGCACAAGAGAAAATACAAAAAATGAATTGAGCTCCATACCTCACTGCTTACAGTTGCAATTTCTTTTGGCTTTTGAATTGTTTTTTCTTCCAAACATAGGAATTTGCCTTCATAGTACATTTGCAGTAAAGTCAGAGCCCTGCTGCCATAGCCCATCTGTGAAGTAGGAACAATACACTATAAGCAAAAAGATGTACCTAGTTTTTAAGACAGGGCAACAACACTCTCCCCTTACAAACCCATTAACAGTCATCAGTGCAGAGATCACTGAGTCACTGCAAAAATGCGTTTTCTTTGCTACGTAGCAGCTCCATGGAGAAGGACACTATAGAACCTGGATGTCTGAAATCACAATGAGAGCCCAGTTGGTAGTTTAGGACTGTGTAATAATTGTTGGAGCTTAACTCTGGCACTCAGAAAATGCCAAACACCAGCATGAACATCTGGTAATCTCACAATAAATATCGCTGGATCTTGATTGTATACTGCTGCTTGGGACGCTGCCTAGCAATGACAGGAGCACTGATCTGCAACCCACCCAGAGAGAAGCAATGCCCCTCAGCCTGCTGTGGCATCTGACTATTTCTGTGCATCAGACGTCATTCTGTTACTACCGCTGGCTCAGCCCCCAAGTTTAAAATGCTGAAAACTGGAGTAATTTAAATGTTTTCCCTGTTCTTGAATTCTGCCTGTACAGCCATTCTCATGGCACCGCTGCTGACTATTCACAATAACTGGGTTCCAAAATACTTTACCCCCTGATAATCCGGATGAACTGCAATACGAACAACACGCCCACCAGAGAGGCCTCCAAAATCCGGATCTTGGAACTGTGTAAGAGACAAAAGTCAATTTAAAGAACGCAGATGGGTACTCTGGAAATAAGAAATAGTGCTGAAATATATCGTGGTGTGAGTACACAGACAAATTATTCACCTGCTCTGAAATGGTCCAGGGAATAAGATCACCAGAAGCTTTCTTTCCCCTAGAAAGGCTATTCATGATAGACTGGCGAGAGATCTCTCCCTCCATGCACACCTGCCAGGAAAGGTAAAGAGCATTAATGGAGAAAAAGTATTTTCTCCTACAGTCACTCCACTACAGCAGAATCAAAATTTATACTCAGTTGCTGAGTTACTGCCCTTACGCAGTATTGACACTCCATGTAATCCCTGCTCTGCAACATGACGAGCAAACATATATGTGCCAACAAACAGGCTCTGCCCCTAAAAGCCCTCTCAAAAAGCACACCAGTGGGCCAGCCAGGTACGTCTGATGCAGTAGGCATTACACTACAGTGCAACCTGTGTTCTTAAGGAAGGAAGGAAGCATACAGTCAGATACCCAAGAGTCAAGGGCTGAAATATTTCTGCATCTCTAAGCATGTACATCTGAGGAGTTTATATTTTTGCAGTTCTACTGCAAATAAAAGGAGTGCTAGAAACATGGGATAAGCAGAGTGAACCAGTGAACCAAATGCAGGAAGTTGAAATGGGAGGACAAAGTCGTCTCCTGAACCAGTAGTTCAGCTCCTCAGAAGGCTCCTCAGGACAAACACATTGTGGAGACTGGGAAGTCTATGTGAAAGCATCAGCATCACAATGTACTTATAGAGCAATTAGTGATAATGAAAGAAAGTGGCAGGGGAAAATGTCACCATTGTAACACACAAAAACCCACAGCTCTAAGCTATCATCTACTCCTAGACAGTACACTGCTCTCACAGAACACTAGCACTGCTTCATTGTTAACAGTTCACTTCAGATACATGCTGCTCTCTTACCTGAACAACAGCAAGTACTTCTGGTAATGAATTCTGGGTAGGTGGAACAGGTGGCAAAAGGCAAAAGAGATGATGGGCAGGTGCATCAGATAGCATCTGGAGGTCATTGGGTGAGTTCTGGAGGGTAAAGACACATAGAAAGTTGAAGAATTATTCCATGAGAAGAGCTTCAAAGTCCAGAGTAATGTCAGTAGCTGACCTGTAAACTATCCTCCGTTTTCTGAATTTAGGGCTATTAAGAAACTTGGAACTAGTACAATACCGATGGATGAATAAGCTCACAGGCCAGTTCATGGCTGTTATACCACCAGACAGTATTTCTTTTTCTCAAGTGAAACTTCTTGCTTTAATATGTATGGAACTGAACTTTCTGTTTTTATATAGCTACTTCTCTCTTAATCTAACAAACCTTAAATAATTTTTTGTTAATTGTCAGATTTTTAGTACTCTACTTCAGTACTTACAAGCTTCACCACTCACATTTACTAGTCACCCATGGTCTTGAAACCTTGAGATGAATTACTGCTCTTTCCAGTAGTACAATGGTACTACTCTTTTAGTTAACTTCAGGCTACCAGAATATGGTAGAGAGAACTGCAGAACAGGTTCATCACTGATACTATTCTAACAAGCTTGTAGGCTCATTTAGGATTTAATCTCCAGAATTTCTCAAGAGAAAAATATTCCAGATATCTGTAAATCCATTATATTTAGCCAAGACCAAGGCAGAGAGCTTCTCAGAGAAAGAAGAATACGGATCTGTATATAGCAAGAAGCAACTGAGGCAGTTCAGAAACCTCAGTTAGGCCAATTCAATTAGACTGTCATAACAAGCATTGCTCCCTCCACACAATTCCTAGCCAAAATTTTGATAGAAGCAGCACAAGCTTTACCTTGTAGTGTGAAGCCACATAGAGGGCCATCAGCCTCTGCAGAAAAACTTCTGATGCTCTGTGGTAACAAAAAAGCGTGTCTCTATTTACATAGTATCTAAACACAGGGGTTAAGGAAACAACTTGAAAAAGCTCCTTGTTGGTTTAGGTGTAGTATTTCCAGTACAGCCTTGGGCTAGATGCTGACTTGTGCTCTTAAGCTCTATCAACAAGAATGAATGACTTTGGGCAGTGTTCATAGCTTTCACACCCTTCATCTGTAAAGCTCAACCTTTTATAACTCCAACAAGGACTTCCCTCCATTCAACCCTTCCTTAGGATTGCCTCTGCAGTAAAGCTGGGGTTGGGTAATGTCCTGGTAACACACACCACCGGTATTAAAAGGCAGTGGTAAGAGCATAACTCCAGAAGCATGGTCTTGATAGACTATTGCCAAAATATTGTGTGCTGAGATTATCATGTTAGCTGTAGAACCCACTACTATTCAGCTTGAAAAAGCCTCCTTCACCTGAAGGCAATATATTTTGATCAGAGCACAACATCTGAGTAAGGATACAGGTCACAAGTCTCAGGCAGCGGGCAGCCGGAGATAATTCTGGTGATGCTGAGACAGTCCAAACACAGCAGATCATTTAGCCACTTTTCAACTGGGTCACCAGGGGCGTATCTGATTGACTCATGGAGGGAGACTTCATGCAATGTACGAGCTGCAACAGATTTTAGAGAAAAGCATCTAGTGTTGGAAGCTACAGCTAGCAAAGAATACAATAGGATCAGTGTCCTTTGAAGGGTTCCCAGGAGATTAGAATATCATTACTCGCATAGCTTTCATCCCTTAAAAGCCTTTACATTTTAAAAACATGAGGAAAAAACAGAGGAGAGTTCCTTCATTTTCCCATACTGCTGCTTTCCTACAGCTGCAAAGCACATGGACACATGGGATATCCACAGGGCTTGCCAGCACCAGAGATCACGGCTATACGTTGCAACCCAGAATACAATGGAGTACCTGAGGCGAGTTTAGCTGTAGCTGTAGATTTGTTCTCTGCTGTCATGGTGACTTGGGTTTGGGCACTCTGTTGACGGAGCTGCTGAATGAGCTTCAGAGATAGTGATCGACCAGTACCCTCATACCTGAAAAGCAGAAGACAAAAGTCTGAAGCAAATAACCAAAGAGCAATCCTGAGCCATCGGGAAGCTCCAGCACAGAACTAGGCTGCCATCCAGAGCTATGGGCTGTTCTGAGGCCTGTGAGGGCCCCAACCATGTGTGAGAATCGCTGCCTTTTGACGTTCTTGTGCATGTAGGGCAGCGCAGCCTACCCTGTCACTTTCTCAGTCTCACCATGTTGGAAGGAATATGTCATTCTTCCATCTCTCCTAACAGACTTCAGAATCCTGTTTATATATTAGCAGAACAGAAGAGGTGCAAGTCAAACACTTCATGAATCTGCGGTGGAACCAACAGAAAGCAGCAAGTTCAAGTACTGACTCTTGGTTATTTTAAGGAGCAGTTCCATGACAGATCAAGAATTAGCATGATCTGAGGTAACTGTGTAATAAAAAAAGTACTGTACACAAGAAATAGTCCACTTGCACAACTGCTTTCCCAGGTAGACCGTTGCTGCTCAAGCCTTACCCATTGATTGTAGAAGCCATGAAAACAAGATAAGGGCCTAGGAGGTTTTTCACCAGGGGCAGAGGAATGGCAGCAGCTTCATCAATCACAACAAGTTCAGCTTGACCCAGTTTCACAGAATCAGCAGGGTGTATGTACTGCAAGGAATGAGAGAACACCGTCACTGTCAACAACAGTTTGTCTGGGCATTAGGGAAAAGTCAGAGCTGGCAAACCTGAAGCTCTGAAAAGCTGTTTGTTGTCACTGTGCTCCACAGCCATCAAGCCAGAGACTGAGACATGAAAACAGTTGGGAGAGGGTTCGTGTTACCCTAACAAGCACTGAGTCACACATCTTGTTTTGCACATTTCCACATAAATGTCTCTACAGAGATCATGAAAGTAAAGGAAAACTAATCACTAGAAACATATGCTCTTCCTTCACTGTTTCTTTTACCTTCTTTTGCTTTTGTTTCAAGAAGAAATCCACAAGCAATTACTGAGGGAGCTTTGTAATCTACAAGTTATTCACAGAAAGAAATAAGACATTTTGTGAAAGTCACTCACCAGAAAAAAAGGTCTACCTTAAAGCAAAATCAATCAGGACAGTTACACATCACATAAAATGAACATGCTTAAAATCAAAACAACTATAGCATCGGTAAAGCCAACAATTAGGAACAAAAAGCAGAAAGGCAAGAGTGCAAAAGAGACCAGGTACCTGAATGGTCTGTCTGTGCTCCTTGAACACGTTCACTCTGACAACAGCCTTGTTAAACTCAGGATTTAAAGACTGAACAATCTCATAGTCTAGATGCTCCTGAAAGAAAACATTTTTAAGTAGTATGAACAAGCCAAGATCCAAGAAAAATATCATTTACCATTATCATCACAATAAGCTCACCCAGCGTACACTGTTATTTCAGATTCTAGTTAAAAACTCTTATAACAAATGCTTCAGAGGCCTGAGAACTGAGAAATTATTTACTTATGTTAAAAACTGTTTCACAAAAAAAAAAATATTTTCCCAACCTAAAAATAGAGAAGGAAACATGACCGTACTATGATTCACTTTTGCAGAACGTTATTAAAAGGGCTGATGGGGGAAAAGCTGGTAGCTAATATATATAAACAAAAATCACAGATGAGATGTAAAACCCCTCCTAAACAGGAACGCTGTGAAAGTACTGTAAAATAGTCTGCTCTCCTTACCTGATACTGCAGTGCATCAAAGCCTTTAAATATGAACTCAAAGAGAGTGTGAAGGTTATCAGGGCTTGGAGATGTGACAAAGATATTGGAGTAACTGCACAGAAAAAGAAAGCAAGAGTTTAACTGTTTTTCTACATATTCATACTAAGAGGGGCTGATTTTACCTAACAACCAAAACACAGCAGATTCCTTTAGACACTTATCTCACTTCATGTGTGATTATTTTGATTTTTAAAGACTGGAGTTTTCTTATTACTATAAAATAGAAAAGCTTGAATAGCAGTGTATGCAGCAATCAAAAGATATAAGAAGAATAAAAAGGAGGGATGTAGGACTGGAAATTACAAATATATTCAAATCCTATAATCTTCTTTTTTTTTTTATTTTTAATTATAACTCACGGATGCAAATACAAGCCTGGGAGATGGGGGGGGGATCACTCACCCAAAAGCTACTGCTCCAGCAATAGCCAGTCCCAAAGCAGCAGATTTACCACGTCCCCTGGCTGCTGTTAATGCCACAGTGCTCCGCAGAGTCTTCTCAGAAATGGCTTCAATAAATTTCAGAACTGCTTTTGCCTGATGATCATAAAAAACAGAAAACAAAAATCAGCTGTGTTTAAATTGCTTTCAGCATTACTGGGACTTACCACTAGGCTATGTCTTCTTTCCTAGAAGAGGAAGAAGGAAGAGAAAAGACAAGATGGCAGAGCTGAACATTAGAACCCAGACAAACAACGTGCAAGAAGTGGTAATCTTGACCCATTGAGTTCTTGAAATTATTCAGCTCAAAACACAGATCAACAATCAGTACAGCAATTCTCAATTACTACCTCCATGCCACTGTCCACTGAGTATACTCATCTAGATGCAAAGTGGCACACTGCTCTCAGAGGAGGAAGACAAACATATCTGGGCAGTGAGAAGATCTACTATAAAAGGGCTTAAGCAGTGCACAGCTCTGGGAGCCACCAGGCTGAACTGCAGCTTCTCAGGGGACACTCTGAAACAGGAAAGACAATTGCAACAGGGCCTTCATTCATACTAGGCACTGATTCTCAAGTTGGAATAAAAAAGGTGTAAGGGAGGCAGGAACGGGGGCATATTAAAACATGATAGGGATTTTCAACTTCTATTCAGAACTAAGCTGACCAGGAACTTCAGGCTAAGTTTTCTGCTTATTTCAAACCCTTAGACTCATCACCTTTCTAAATGTGGACTTCTCCAGGTCAGCTTCCTGTCTCCCTTCTAGTCCTTCCACTTACTCTCAACTTGATGAAGAAAATCACTGATAGTGTCGTTGAGCTACAATCAGTTTTTTTCCAATCAGTTTTTCAGGGAAATTCTCTAAGCCCACACCCACCAATGTTCACACTCAGATTTGATTACATACAACAAACATCAGTACCTCAGTACCTTAGGCAACCTGTCAAGCACAGAGTATCTCAAATTTAAACACCACACCAACCTGATCCAGAGTTTTACAGCCGTCCACCAAAACTCCTACAGGCTGTGTATCCTGCAAGCTCTCCTTCAGTTCTTTCAGCTCCAAGTCCTGCGGCCGGAGGCTGTCCTCCTATAAGCACAGGATTACCATAACAGGATTAGTAAAGGACACTGGGGCACAATTATACCTTTGTGATGTCTTCTGTTATCTTTTATCAGGCAGAGAAAGATATCTGAAAGGAAATATTACCACATGTTGAATATACTCCCTAGAAACAGAAAAATTTACATGGACAGACAGATATTTAACACTTCAGTTTTAATGCATCTTCAGGAAAACTGTTACACAGAGGTGGGTATCCTGGCTTCCGCAAGCCTGGAGGAAAAAAGGAAAGGATTTTTCAGCACATAGTAACTGGCAAATAGCATTGCTAGGCAGAAGAGACAATGGACACATTTTCTGAAGAATTTAATTCATTTTTCAGTCTTCAGTCTATTCCAAAATTTTATGATCGTTGTTATACCTGTCATACGAGGTGTATACATTGCCATGTAGGGGGGAAAAACTACTGCAGCAGCAATAGATCAGTTTTAAAATCAATATCAAGATTTTCAAAGCCAAACAATAAACTTGGACACAAAAAGAATCAATTTTAAATAGGAATTAATTCTGATTTTCCTAATTGCCACTTAAAATTCCAAAGGCTTCAGTCTATTAATCCAACACATAAGCATTTGTGCTACTGTCAATATTGTTATAATACTAAGGGGGATTTGGTTTGTTTTGGCTTTTTAAAAATCAGTGTTCTGTTAAAATGTTTTTACCATCTCTGACAGAACCTACAGTTGGTATTTCTTAGGCCACATAAAACAGTTCAAAAGCTTAAAGTTTTCTATTTAAAACTGGTTCCATTTTACTTTAGTCTACAACTGAAAATGATAAAAGGATACATTTCTAACAGTGCAAGCTACGTGTCTAGCTGATATTCAGTGAAGTGTTCCCCGAGATGTAGCATGCGTAACTCAGAAATTGAAACAACTGCCACAGCTTGTAGGTATCAGGTGTCTCCTGAGTTTGTAATATGCCTATTTCCAAAGTGTTTACCCACCATCCAACCCTCAAAAGTTCTTCTTATCTGTCTCATTCCAACTGTCCATCAGCTTGAAATCCCTCTATGCACTTCTGAAACAGCGAGCAGAGCAATTAAGCTCCACCTTGCCAGGCTAAACAGCAATACAGCAAAATCAATAAATACAGGCAAGCACACAAAAAAAGCTGTGACAGAAAAAAACCCAGGAGAAGAAAAAAAAAGGAAAGCTTCCCATGCTTCACCCATACCAGGTATAATTTTTGCAGAACCTTCTACTTCCTGTCTGCAAAACCATTATTTGGTATAAATCAGGGTGAAAGGAAAGCTTCCTCTCTTTAAAATCTTCAACATACTGTGGTCAACTCAGACCAATTTCTCCCAAGGAAAAGTGTCTGACTTTGCTTACTGACCTGCGACTGTGGTGGAACAGGTGTGATGTTTGCAACATGACTGGAGATGGGCAAGATATGCAGCTGATCATCAATCACGATGCAATTCTTGCATGAGGCCAGAGACAGAATGAACCTGAGCAGTCAAGCAAAGGCAACTCACTAGCAACACAATTACATTTTGGTAGTTAATCTAAACTCTTTTCTAAACCCAGAAATAGTATTTACAGCTACTTACAGCTGAGCTATGACAAGTTCACACAACTGGCAGTATGCCTCTTACCAGAAAATCGGGATCATCTACAATGAGACAGGCATCCACTTACCAGGATGCCTCCAAAGAGGAGCGCCAACTAAAGACAATCTACCAGAGAGCATTTAAGCAGGAGGCAGCTGCATAAAAGTGTAAGTCATGAATCCACAGCAATTGTGACAAGTGCTGACCCCCAAAGACTGCAGTCAGTGCTGGCTTATTCATCCTTCTAATTTCTGACATCACATAACCATCTGCCTGCATGCTAAAGAACAATTCCTGCAATTTTTCTACAGCTAGAGCTAGGGCTCACTCACTCCGTAAGAGCTGCTTATTCTATACAACAAAAGCAAAGAAAACATCTTTACAAGACACTTCTAAAACCACAGAGAATACGCCACACTAAGCAGTTTTATGTTTTACAGTAGAGCACTAAGTATCTGAACTTCAGTATACCTGGAGCATATGCTTCTACAAAGAGTTTCAAGAAAGGGACTTGGAACAGTTCACAAATTTGGGCCTTCCTGCATATATCCCCTGTAACATATGCCG
Organism: Phaethon lepturus; assembly: GCF_000687285.1. Taxonomy (NCBI): domain Eukaryota; kingdom Metazoa; phylum Chordata; class Aves; order Phaethontiformes; family Phaethontidae; genus Phaethon; species Phaethon lepturus. Next base: position 4,330 of record NW_010518721.1, on the reverse strand, counting down.
GAATTTTGTATACAGTTCCTCCAACAATAAAATGTATTCATTCCCAGAACAGTACGTGAAAACTTCACTGAAGCAGCCAAGAAGCCCTATTCCCATGCAAACCTATAGGATCCTTTCCTAATATGAATAAACAACATTGCTCCAGGTGCTTTTCTTGCGCATACAGCCTAGATCCTTTACACTCTCAATAACTTACCTCTCATTAAACCGTCCTACCACGTCCTGGTGTGCCTCTGTTCTGTATCGAGAGTGTACATCCTGAAACAAAAAGAAGAATGTCGAGAACGAGCAGCAGTTAACGGTGACATTTAGAAGATTTTTACTCATGGGACAATCCAACTTCTTTTCCACTCTTGTGGATTACAGGCTTCCCTTCCATTAGAACTGCATCCTAGACAGGATCCTGATTTTCTGTTTGTTGTGAAACATACACATTTTCCAAATACTTGTTAAAAATGTACTTTTCCCACCAATAGTTTTCACAATGGTCTTACTTGTTCTTGCCTGACTTAAAGGTCTACTCTGACAGGTACAGAACATTTCAAATACCTCAGGGATGCTAAGAAAATGTAGTCTATCACTTTAGTTCATCTACTGACATTATTATTAATAGAAACAGTTCCTCTACAGGTAAGTATACTCAACGTGCATAAGTCATATATAGAAATATATAGCAGTTGTGAAGCTGATCTCACCTAGCAACAGGTCACAAAACACTCAAAAGGCCTATTCTTTTACTTAAATTTTCTGTTATATGGCCAGATAGCATAAATGCTTTCCAAAAGTATTGTGAAACAAAACTTTCACAGTTACATTTGTGAATGACAGGTCTTCCTTCCTTGTAACCTAGCAGCATTTCAAAACATACAGGTTGGCAGAACTGCCTAAGCATAAGACACATTCAATCATAGACAAATGAAGGTGCAAGAAAGATGATGGAAGGAAGATCCTAGCCCATAACAGAAGCAAAAAATAAACACTTAGCATCACCATGATGTACCTGCTCATATAAAACAGACACATTAAGTTGAACATACCATAGTCATTGTATAGAGTTGCTTCAGTGAGTTCATAGTTCTCAGGAGAATCACCACAATTCCACCACCTTCTACTGTTTCAACTGTTCTAGCTAGCAGGTTTGGAGTCAAGGCTTCAAAATCCTACGAAATAAATAAAGCTTCAAAGTTGCCTAGAGTTCATTGGTGCAACTAGAACCTACTAAAAGGAACAGAAAACCTAAAAACATTATTTCTCAAAGTTTAATTCACACTTAATACTTGCATTAACCAATATCCCATTAAAATTCTAGCAACAATACTATCTCACCACCACAAAACTTGCAAATGATACACAAGGCCATCATAACTGAAATAACAGAAGCAACAAATACTATTCCTGCAGCTTTTAAAACTGAAAGCAATGAATACTAGTGCAGTGTCCTTTTTAAGTCGAAAGTTTAATTCCTTACCTGAAGTACACACATGCCGAAAGTGTTACCAAGAATCTTATGAGTTTCATTGTAATAGCAGTAGCGAATGTTTGTAGCTGCTATGAATAACTCAAAAGGATCATCGTCCTTTATGTTTAAAGTTCCACTTTTAATCTTCTTCTGTAGTTGTCTCATCCTCTTCTTCCGGTGGCTGGAGAACAAAATTATACAGAAATTTTCTTGGAAAAAGGTTTGAGAAAAGTGCATTCAAGCCTACATTCAAGTCTAACTGGAAGTCAGAGCTCAGCCTCCAAGGAAAAAAAATCTTGGATCACAACTGCTGTTTTCAGAATATGTTCCCATGTGCCTTCAGCCCAAGGTGGTGGAAATCACATGAAACCAGCTGTTTTTGCAAGAAACTGCTTGGTTGGAATGATGCGGTTTCAGGTAACCCTTCCTGACTTTGTGTGCAGACTGTAAGTACATGCACAAATCTAAGAATTAAGATTTTAAACATTTTTTTCAAAATGCACGAATTCTAATGCTTAATCTGCATTCAGTCCTAAATATTACTGAGGCTAAAACACTGATGAATTAAAGTTTTGGCCTTTTAAAGTTAAAAAGGCGAGGGAGAAATTGGTACAGAACGAGTTAGCACGAGAGCTACAAGGAAGAAACCAGAAGTACCTAGTGCTGGTGTCAACTGTATTACGGAAGCCAAATTTTAGTTCTGGAAGACCAAACTTCCTACCGCTCCACCAAGAACTAATCTTGTTCCTCCTTACAACTGAATCACACAATCTATGCTCAGCAGACCAGTCATGGAGCATTTGCTTCACACAGAGCAGTGACCGCAGTGTGAGACACAAGAGGTATCTTACCTGCTAAAGCCCAGCTCCTTTTTGTAACACCATAGGACAGAGGGTCTGGCCTTTACAGTTGCTTTAGACAACATGTGGTGAAGTATAACGACCTGCCAAAACACAGAAACCTGCATGATCAACTGTACCCACGAGCTAACACCGAACAGCAAAATATTTTTCTATACTTGATTCTACAGCTATGTTTTCTACTGAGCAACCCTGTGCAAACCAGAAGGATCCCCTGACATGTTGTGACGATTACATTCCGTTTTACAGACCTGTGGGGCTGCATGACATTGAAGACACTAAATTATACCTACCATTTCCTTTGCACTCTTCTTTAGCAGAACTGCTAACAACCGCGCAGGCAGAAGGCGATTATTCCAGGCTAAATACAGTTCCTGGTATTTGTCTCTTAGTATAGATTTCGCATATTTCAGACTTCTACAATTTAACAAGATTTCATTTTGAATTTTAATCCTCTAGCAGGTTTGGCAACCCACCTCACTGCTATGTAGCCTGCATGTTCTGTAAGCACACTCGCTGCTTTGGAATCCAACCCATCAGTGAAAATACCAAACACGACCAGACTCAGTGTATGTCCCACTAGAACTCACCCGCCCACCTCAGCAGTAAATTAATGACTGTTTTCTTGTACTACCACCTGATCAACTCTTTATTTTCCAAGTATTTTTATAACTAGTTGCTCTTCCCCAGGAACTGGAACTAACTGAATTGACTTAACCCAAAATGTTATGGTTTTGCCATGCTGTTCTTCCCCTCGCCACTGGAAAAACACAAATCTAGAGTCTCTGAAGAGAAACGAGTTTACTGGTTAATTCCACACAATGTTACTGAGTAGGTCCAGTCCAAGTTCTGGTGCGCCGACATCTGCAAGATGACTCAGGGCATAAAACATGCTCGAGTGCAAAACCGTAACATCTTACAACAGAACGGAGATAGTGTAACCAAAGTGGTAGGGAATTAAAATAAAATAGGGTTAGAAAATAGGTTTGTGAATTTGTAGCAAGTTGTAACTATAAGAACATTATGCACCAGCAATGCTGCTCGAGAACCCACCTAACCCTTCCCATCTTGATTTAATTATCAAGGAGTTAAGTGTAACATTGTGATCATGACACCATGTTTTGTTCTAATAACAAGTAGTCAGAAAGAAAGAACACCTCGGTCAGTTCTACGGTCCGGTGGGTAGGTAATTATTGAATCCATAGTCTTGTCTTAAAACAAAGGACTGTGGGGTGAATGATTGCATATGGGACCGACAGCCCGTGAAGATCTATTTAGTGTTGCCAAGTTTAAGTGAACTTTGTAGGAAAGGTAATTCCGGCAGGGGGAGATCGCGACCACCGACTCAGAGCCCACCCACTCAAGAAACCCTCCGACTCAAAAGATTAAGGAAGTAAAATCACCAGAAATTATAGTGAGCATGCGTGGTCATTTACCTGGTAGGCGAGGAATACTTAACCAATCATTGAATGGATACGTGATGAATATGTATTAATTTTGTAATCGTAGACCTATAAATGTTTGACGTTTGAACTGAGGGAGGGAACACGATTTAGGAGGAGCTATCCCCCGTGTTCCCGGCGCCGTGAATAAAGAATGCCTGCCTTTTAACACTACATTGGTGTTACGAGGTTTATTCCCGATTTCGGTGACAATAGGAAAGACGCCCCTGCTAAGCCAGAAAATTAAATATATTTTGCCCCAGTTTAAAAAAAAACAATCCGATTTGCGTGTACTCGCTTTTATTTAATGGTCACGAGCTTCTCAAACAGGAGATGTTGAAGGACGAAGTCTCCCAAACCATTTCTATCACCCCTTCGCCTTTCTGCACCGCGAGTTACCTCACACACACTGAGGCACGCCATGGCTCTGCGTCATTCCGTGCGGGTTTTTAACACTTGCTTTACAGAGGAAAACGCCGGTACCGGAGAATTACGGATCAACCGTTCGCCAAAAGGCTCGGTTCAAAACTAGCACACCCCCCCGCCCCGCAGGCAGGGCCAGGCCCTCC
>NW_010518720.1:421-5920 GCF_000687285.1 Phaethon lepturus | reverse complement strand
AATGGAAGGGAAGTCTGGGGGGAGGTGTCGGAAGAACCTACAGTGGTGGAAGTGGGACACACGAGGGCCAGAAGGATGGGTTTGGACTGAGGGAACTTGTATAGGGAGGGATTGGGGGTGCTTGCTGAGGGAGAGGAAGAGTGGTGCTTTGAAAAGGTTGTGGGGTCTGTTGGCTTTGAGGGGGAGAGTTTGGTCTCTGTGTGGTGTGGAGAATTGTTCCAGTGGTGTTTTGGCTGAGACTATCTGCATCCTCAGTCCATCCAGCTATGCCCCCTATGCACTGCCTCTTGCTTTGTTCTCCTCTTTTGTGGGCCCCATCTAATTCCCGTCTTGCATTCTCTCCCCAGGCTATAAAATCCCTGTTATTGAGAACTTGGGTGCCACTCTGGACCAGTTTGATGCAATTGATTTCTCTGACAATGAGATCCGTAAACTGGATGGGTTCCCTCTGCTGAGAAGGCTGAAAACTCTTCTAATGAATAACAATAGGATTTGGTAAGCAGTTGTATTTTGGCCAGATGGGACCCTGGGGCAGAGGAATAATGCTCTTGGGAGAGAAGTGTACATGCATTTGTCAGTGCTGGGTAGGTGTAGAAGTTTTTGGTTTATGGAAAAAAAAAGATCAGTACTGCGTACTGCTTAGGCCCTCCTCAAGTTGCCTGATTTCACTGCAAAAATCTGTCCCAGGTAAGTTTTCATTTTTCAGACAGGACAATGAGATACAGAGTTTGGAACTTGACCAGAATGTTGGATTTCAGTAACCATCCCCATAAAGATGAGAAAACAGGGATACCTGCAAGTGAATGAACATAAATCTCATATTGTATCTAATGCTCTTACAGTGATGGTTGGTATCTATTGCTAGCTTTATTAGAAGAAGTATTGTAGGAGATGCTAACCCAAATGTCTGTTAGTGTCAGACGGGGTTGTTCTACAGGGAGATCCTCTCTGTTACCATTATTTCTGCATGTCTTTTCACCGTTGCTAATTTCTGCCCTAAGTTAAACCTGTGGGTTTTGTTCTTCTTTAGTCGGATTGGTGAAAACCTTGAACAGGCTCTGCCCAGCCTGACGGAGCTCGTTCTTACCAACAACAACATTACTGAATTGGTAAGCTATCGATGCAGGATAAATCTAAACAAAGCTTAAATTCTGTGTTTGTCATCTTTCTAATTAACCTTTTTCCTGAGAGTAGTGTCACATGCTTTTGGTAATAGTTGCTTCTTTTTCTTTAGAGTAATATCATACACTTTTGGTAGTAGTAAATGGTGTACATATTTTAATGAGCGTAATTTGCAGTATGCAGTGGAACAGCAGTCACAAATTCTTAGTGGGTTTCCTGTTAAACTAATTGCAGTCATTCTAATTAGTACCAATTAGTAATTCTAAATGTTCTCTAAAATAGGTATGAGTTCAGAAGCTTTGGTTTCAAGTGTTTGAGTCTCACTAAATGGACTTACGATTTCTTACTGTGTTCCCATTACATAGGGTGAGCTGGATCCGTTATCAACTATTAAATCATTGACTTACCTGAGGTATGTAATCTTGAAAAGAAAAGCTACTCTTCCCCCACTGTTTGAACTCTGCTGCTGGCCTGGCTCTTTGCTTTGATTTGGAATGCTCTTCTTTTTATGAGCTGTGGCAGATTCTTTCTGCCTAAAAACTGAATCGATAAACCGATGTTTCCAGTATGCTTCAGAGATACCTAGTATCTAATGGGTGAGGCTTTATATTACTGGCAGACTGTTGGACCAGTAAGATGTAATATCTCTATAAACCGATATGCAAGCATTGAAGTAACCTTAACCTTTAAAAATCTAAAAGCTAAAGGTTTAAACTTTTGTTACAAAATACTTTAAAATACATGTAAACAATGACTTTTTAGTAACATTACGTTCAGTGTGAAGGACAAAAAAAAGAAAAGCAGTTTGTCCCATGATTTTTTGGTTGATCAGTATCCAGGTCAGAAATATGATGGTTTAGGTATTTGGGTTTTGGGGTTTTTTTTAACATTTTGAGGTTGTTCTTTATGTTCTTCTTCAGTCAAATCTACATAATTGATAAGATAAAGTGCAAGTGTTTGCTATAGTTTTTGTAATATCAAAGAACACAGTCACTAGGCTTATTTGTTGTCTGTTATAGCAGAAGGTACATGAATGCATTTCAAGTATATTACTGTATTTCAATATCAGTGTGTTCTAAAATATTTTCTCTTAAGAACCTCTTTATAATCTTTATTTACTTTGTAGCATTTTAAGGAATCCTGTAACAAATAAGAAGCATTACAGATTGTATGTAATCCACAAAGTTCCCCAGGTCAGAGTGCTGGATTTTCAAAAAGTAAAACTCAAAGTAAGTCTACTTTCTTTTGACTCAGCACAAGATGAATACCTTTTTTTTTTCCCCTTGAAAATTCAGCAGTAACAGTAAGCTTTTTGCCGTAGCTGTAAATTTTATTGAAACTACATACCATAAGTGACTCTAAAAAACATGCTCTTTGTTTTCTTTCATGGTTTCATTCTGTTAAGGATATAGTCTGTTTAATTATGTTTATTTAAGTTTTACTACCTTTGTTTAGTCTGATCCTTTTCTGGCCCTCTGGTGTTGGTAGAAAGACAGACCTCTAGAGAAAGAAATGAGCAATCGCAACAGAGCCCTCTGCTTTCAGTGAAGATGAGTGTGGGAAAGAGTTCTCGCTTTTAAGAGCTCTAGGTTGCTACGTCTTGAGTCTGAGCATTTGGGCAATGTTTATGTGCTTGTTCTTACATCTGGTCTCCACGTACCAGTGTTCACTGATGAAGATGAGCCAAAGCGCCTTTCTTTGCAAGGACAGAAGCTTTGCAAAATGCAATGTTCTTAAATTAACTTTGTGTGTGTGGTATCGCTGTAGGAGCGACAGGAGGCAGAGAAAATGTTCAAGGGCAAACGGGGTGCACAGCTTGCAAAGGATATTGCCAGGAGAACAAAAACGTAAGATGAAAAAAACAAATTTACACTGGCATTCTCCTTCAGAAACACCACTTTCTTTGTGTGCTGGCAGCTGCCAGCTACTGGCAGGATGCCGTAAAAGCTTAGGTAGCCAGAAGTGCCTTGTCCAAGCATCTCGATTTTTGGATGGTGGTGAATACAACTCAGAAATATTTTTGAAAGAGATACTTGGTCAGGGTGGATTTATTTAAGTCAACAAGTGGGAAACCTTGATTTTATTTTTTATCTTGTTATGTAACTGCAGAGATGTGGCCATTGTTTATTTTGTTTTGTTTTTTTTTTCCCCAGAAGATTGGTAACTAATTTTTTTTGCTTTGCCAGGGAATACAAACTGTAAAATCTGCTGTAATTATGAGGATAAATGCAGATGAAAATCTTCCAGTTAAGCTATTACAAATTATGGTTATTTAGTTTAGTTCTTAGGTGGTGGTACATTGTGTGTTTTGTTTACTCTTTCATCAACCTGTTTGGAAATCAGAATTCATACCACATATGGCAAGAGCATTTCCAAATTCGTAGTTAAATAAAAAAATATCTTGAACGTATTTAGCATTTAAAACTATAATAGGTGGACTCTAGCTCTAGTTTATGAGTGGAAAAGGGTTCAGGTCTATGATAGAACAAGTAGGTGATTGAACTAAGTAGCTCAATAAACAGATACGAAGAAAATCTTTCTGTATCTGCAAAAGAGGTTGCAGCACTCTGATGCTGGGTCAGCACTTCAGGACTTTCCTTCCTGATTACAGCCATTTTCACAGACTACAGATTTTTCTTTTTTTCTCCTTAAAGCTGCAACAGATAACCTTTTTCTTTTGAGTGTTAAGATTACATCCAGTCTAGTGTAGGCTTTAATATAGGCTGCTGTAATACCATATTAGACACAGAAGAACAGGAAACCCCATTTCATTTACTTTTTCTTTATCCACCCTGCTTTTGTAACGGCGACAGACCACCTGAGTGTTCAACAACATCCAAATCGAATAGCTTTTGTTAACTGCTTAATTTATAAAGTTGAGGTCTGCCTCTCTTTATGAGCAGATGAAAAGGTGGGAGGGGGTGGGACAGCGAGGACAAGTTGCTGGTGTTTCTGAAGGAGGCAATTCATCTCTGTATCAGTTTGTTAACAAAGATAAGATACTACACTTGATTGAATGAAATGCTTCCAAACTTAGTTTGGAAGTCAGAGAAGCACATACTCTTCAAAGGGTTTAATGGGTCTTTGTTTTTTCCTTTGAAGCTTCAATCCAGGTGCTGGTCTGCCAACTGACAAAAAGAAAGCTGGGCCCTCCCCAGGGGACGTTGAGGCAATCAAGGTAAATAGGTCAGGACAGCACCTGTAGCAAAATGGAGGAGAAAAACTGTCATGGAGCCAAACGGAACAAATGTTTCCTTTCTCCTGGTGACCCCTGACTCTGTTCAGATGAGCAGAACAGGGTGTCCTAGCTTTGTTTTAGGTGCTTTTTGTGTAATTTTTCATCTATTATGATATACCTGTTTTTTGAGAACTTAAATTAAACTTTGGTGTGAGCTTAGAGCTCTCCCAGGATAGAGCAGCTTGTTTAATAAGGGGTGAAGTAAGATTGTGCTTTGTCATTTGTAGAATTTTCTAGAACTGGAATTTTGTAGGACTTTCTATAGAGGCTTAGCTTCACTTAACCGGAAAAAAATCTTGTTCTTAACATTTGTTCTAAACAGACTGACATACTGTATGTGAAGATACATTGTGTTCTTTTGTCTGTTTTTTAGGCTGCTATAGCAAATGCCACAACTTTGGCTGAAGTGGAGCGACTGAAAGGCTTACTACAGGCTGGTCAGATTCCTGGCAGAGAACGAAAATCAGGTCACTCCATGCACTTACTATTTTTGTTTCCCAAACAGAACCTATCTCTCTTCATCTCTTCCTGATGCTGTATGTGATCTCAGTAGGGAGTTATGGTGGAAGGGCCAAACAGTTAGGGAGCTGAAAAAAAGTGTTTAAAATGTGTGTAACTTTGTGGTCAGTGTAATTGAGGATCGCATCTGTTAAGACTCTAATTGACATATTACCTGCCTGGAGTGCAGTACAGACACCTGGAGTCCCTCAAGAACAAGGTGCCAAACATCAACCTCAGGTGCTTTGCTGTATTTGAACTCCAAACAGTTAATCAAAAAAATGAGATTAATTACAAAGGATGTCTGGACTCTGTTGTTCTGAGCGTTGCTGCCTCAGGTTGCGGTATAGGAATGTCTGTGATCTTTGAGAGGTCTCTGCGTGGATGAATCTTAACTGCAGGCTGGCCATGTTGCCTCTTTTCTGTCTATTACAGCTACATAGATTGGTTGTTTTTTTTCTATAGTGGTTTTTAATTCATGTTATTACCGCCCCTCCTCAGAGGGGTGAAAACTAACATGCCCTGAAACCGTGACCTGTCCTTTCAGGCCCATCGGAGGACGCCGAAGAAGAAATGGAAGAAGACGTGGTTCCCAACGGCTCCTGAGCCCCGGGTCTATGCCGCCTCCTCCTCCTCTCCCC
>NW_010518720.1:0-402 GCF_000687285.1 Phaethon lepturus | reverse complement strand
CCGGCGCGGCGCCTCCCCCCCCCCCCCCCGGGGGCAGCCGCTCCCCCGGACCCTGTCCTTGCGCATTTCGGCGTGTTCAATAAACGAACGTTTCCTTTTTCTCCCCGTGGTTCGGCGTCCCCCTCCCCGGCGGCGCGACGCAGGAGCGGCAATGGCGGCGGCAGGGGCGGAGCTCTTCCTCCACACTTTGATTGGCCCCCTTGTGCCCTGCCCCTCTTCCTCTGATTGGCCGCCATAGCCATGATGTCACCCTCGTTACTTCGCTGCCATCTTCCCATTGGCCCGCGGGGGAAAGGGGGCGGGGAAAGGAAGCTTCGCTTCCTGATTGGTTCTCTGGCCCCGAGATGGCAGGGGACGAGGAGGGCGGTGATTGGCGCGGGCGGCGGGCGCGCGGGGCGGCTC
>NW_010518719.1:0-7539 GCF_000687285.1 Phaethon lepturus | reverse complement strand
CTCCCTCTTCGGGCAGGAGACGTGACAGAAAGCATTAGTTTTCAACAGAAAGGCCTCTTGATGGAGTTTAGTGCGAAACTTTTAAAAGCTTTTGCAGGGAGACTCGCAGCGGGAAGAACGGAATAAGACTGAATATCCTCGATTCACCATCAGTTTTGGAAACGTCTGTCTTTCTAAAGGGAAGTTACAGATCCGAGCTTAAAAAATGCAGACCTTTCGAGGAAAATGCACATCTTATTTTCCTTTCTGTTTATACCCCAATTTTACTTAAACAGGTTCTTAAACTATCAAATGTTGTTGCTTTGAAATGCTAGGTGCATCTCTGTTTATTTTAAAATAACTTAAAGAAAAATTATAACACATATATAATTATACAATTTTTAATATTATTTAGTTCAATCAACAGCAGAAACTAAATCTAAGGTCCCAATACTATTAGATGCATAAATCTGCACGTGTCAGTCTCTAAGCTCCTAAGACCTGACAACAGAGCACTTTTCTTTTCAAATTTTTAGCTCATAAGGCACGCAAATTGTTTTTAAAGTGTGCTATATTTTGCTGCTTCTTGCACTGGTTAAAATCTAGACTAACCTGAAGTGAGTTTCATCATCCAGGACTTTCAGAGCAGCTGGGAGCAGAATGTACCCAGTTCTCCATGTTACCTTGTCTCATCATGGAAGATTTTTTAGCATTTTTGTATTTGTCTGTTTTGCAAGCATATATTTTTCTCTTGTTGTTTACAAAAGAAATTTGAAAAACACAATTATTGTGGTTTCTTTGCCCACTTGTATTCAAGTATTATCATTCATTGTATCTGCACTGCATTGGAAGTAACGTTTGGTCAAGGAAAGAGGAGCAGAAAGATGATTTTGGTTTTCCCCACAAAAATAACAAAAATATTTAAGAACAAGAGAAGATCACTGGGAACTAAAAACCTAGCTTCCTCTCCTGGTGTGAGAACTACAAAGTTCTCTGACTGTGATTAATGAGAGGCCGGGGCAGGAGCCTGCAGTGATGACAACAGGTTAGCAGACAATAAGGGAATGAGCTTATGAAATAGAAGAGTAATTCTTTTGGTGCATTTCTCAAGCTGCACACACCACACCACACCTACTAAACACCTAATCTAAGCGAGAATGCTTCAGGAGATGTTGTCTTTCTAATCATAAGAATGTCCAGTATCTTCACAATACCTCACACTTTGTATTTGTTCACCATCAGTACACCTGCTCCACAAGATCTAACTTTCCTCCGTTCCACCGAGCAGTCTCCTGAACTTATCTATACTCTTCACTTCACTTGCCGTTCTCAATAAACCAGTCCACAAAGTCCAGCTAGCAGTCTGTGGCTCAGGTCCAGTCCATAGGTGTTTTCCATCCAACCTGCTGTATCTTTCTGAGACAAGACAGGGATGGAGGTCCAGGCAGGTTCCACCTACTAGCTGATGCCTTAACAGAACAAGTCTCTGTCACTCCAAATGTATTTCACTGCCCAAGCAGCAAGAATTCTCTCCCTGCCACTGCCAAAAACTGATGGAGTGAACTAGAGTGTAAAACCATTGTGTAAAAGCATTTGCCTTTTCGGTCTCCATGTTTCCGACTGGGTCACGTAGTGTTTGGGAGCCAAATGGTTTCCATTGTGTCTGGACTGTCCCAAGGTGTGGTGATAGCCACAGAGAAAGATTTGTGTACAGAAACAGATCCATAACCTCCTAATTCTCTCAGCAGTTTTTGCTGATGACACCTTGTCATATACTTAAGTTATTAGTAGCAACGAAATAAATATAAACTATGTTCCTGCATTACAAAATCCCCTTTTGGCTGCATTTAAGTTAGTTGTTGCAGCTGTGTTCTACTTTGGGCAAGTGAGTCACTAACTTAAATTCTTTTGTTTGCTTGCCTATGGACTGGAATTAAAAATGGTAGCTCAAAGACAAAACCAAATTCTGGTTTTGTTAACAGAATTCTGAAATAAGCCAAGATTAGAATGTGACCTGTGGATTGTTGTTTTGGTGGGTTTTTTATTTAAACAACGCCCTACTGCAATTTCATTCAACCGTATCAGTGTAGAATTGCCACCTTTCCTTCCTTTTGTTTTGACTTTTCTCTTCCTAATCCTCAGCCATAATTCCACCTTCTAGCTGATGTCTTAATAAAACACAACTCTTTCATTCCAAATGTTATTTCCCATTCCAAAACAGATGCTTCTAGTTTCAGTGATCCTACTAATGTCTGGTATTAAAATCGGCATAAAACTGGCTGTAAAACATTTTTCCACCTTGTTTCCCTTTTTGCCACAGATAGTATTTGGAAAGCTGGACAAAATCCTAAAAAATTTTGATAGTCAAATACTGTTCCTACATCACTGATTGAATACTGATCTCTTTTAGCTCTTATATACATCCTCTCTATCTGTTCTGCACTTAAGCAAAGCCAGAAATGTTTCCCCAACAGCCACACCATAACAAATCCCATTACCTTAATCAAAACCCTGCCTTTCTGTAACTTTTGGAAGTCTCTGAAACACTTCAAAAAGCCAGAAAGGCATTTCATTTGCTTCATTTTACAGTAAAAATGCTAGACCCACATTTTTAATTGTTCATGCTCCTTCCCATTTAATTTTTTTCTCTTCCTGTTTAATTTCTGCTTCCTTTTCTGTTCCCTAAGTCAAATCATACAACAAGACTCAGATTATGTGAGCAGCCAAATAGAATGCGCTCATACCAGCTTTATTTTATGAGGGAAAATGGTTGTTTGCACAATAGTACCCGGTTGCTTGCCCTCATCACCTCTCTTTTACATATGACCAAGCTTATCAGCACTCATCACATACACCAGGGCCACCACCTAAAACCCCGTACCAACTGTAACAGCTAATAGCAAAAATCACTGCAGTCATCTGTTTGGTGTTTGGGCTCAAGTGCCAAGAAACAGGTGAATTCTGCATTGCTCCTATTAGTGGGAGGCGGGAGCTGTTAACTAACACTTGTTCTGATCTACAGTGCTGAAATGTCCCAGGCTTAGGTCTGGATTGGCAGCACTACAGGTTTTGCCAAAAGTTATACTGTGTTTAGCTTCATTCTTTTAACTCTTGGTCACTGACACCCTTCCAATTATTAGTCTCTCCTGAAACACCGTGCCACTCAGTAAGCTGTCTCTCCTACTGGTTTTTTTCCTTACCAATTTTCAGCCCATCATCATACATCTAGCTCTCTGAGCAAATCTACTTCTCTCACCAATCAAGCTGTGAATTTTGCTAACAGTACTCACAGAAAAAATTATATAGCAGCAACCATTGTAATCTTAAATATTTCTCAATATGTACAATATCTTACAATACATCAGTCCCATCCGCACTGTGCAGATGCCTAGACTCAACACTTACTTTCCAGCCAAACTGTACCCTTTTTCATTCCTGGCTTACTCATTTTCTTTCTCACCTTTGTAATGCTTTACTTCTGGACTCCTGTAGATTATGTATTTTTTTATAATTCTTGCAGATATAACCTTTATGCAGTTGCTAAGCATTTTTTTCAAAATCACCCTAACCTGCAATTGATACCTGTTCATTTTCAGAGCAAAACTTAGAGACTCAAAAATGGTTTCAAGTCCCCAGCTTCAGAATTACAATAAAAAAAACATATACTGTCTGTTTTCTTCGGCAGTGTTACTTGAAAGACTGCAAGTTTAAAATTACATTGAATTCACTCATACTTAATGTCATGCAAGTACCTTTAAGTTTTTCCTGGGTTCCCATCTGCAGAAAAAAAATCTAGAGAGTTGCACAATTTATTAACCTCTGTTTACTGATTCAGCAATTACAGTAAGGGTTCAGATTCTTATTTCCTACACTAAAATAAATTAATAGATTTACTCTCTGTTACACCACTTTATCACAAATCACAAAGCCTGACCCGAGTATGTAGCATCTCAGGAGAATCTATAACACACACAAAAAAAAAATCAAAAGATGAGCTGGCTTTCCTCCAAGAGGAAGGCTAAGTGCCAAAAGAACAGGCAACATTACCAGCATTAACATGTTTATAGCTTTTTATATTCTCAGCTGTGCCCAGGATCTGCTGGGTATAGCTAAGGAAAAGCTGCTGCACAGAAATCAGTTTTGACCCCCTGACTCTGGATCTACTTCTACCCCACTCTCAGTTCCAGTTCTGTTAAAAGACACTTAGGGACACTCAGATTTTATATTTGCTGGCCTAAGACCTAAGGGAACATCTGCTAGTCAAAGGCAATCCCAGCACAGCAGAGCCTTTTCACTCACAGACCCCCATAATCCTGTCTCTGGGAGAGGGGTGGTTGGTCTGAAATCGGGTATCCTGATCCTACACCTCTACCATTAACACCGCCTCAAGTGAGGGCCACTTTCTGTGCTGCTGGGGCAAAGCAAGATGCCCAGACCCTGGTGAAGGAACCCACCTCAAGCTCCCCTCTGGCAGTACAGGTAGTCCATCAGATGGGTCACGGAGGATAGCTGAAAGGAGAAATCACTCACCAACATTGGGATCTACAGAGCACAGTCACCCGTCAGAGCTTTTCACAGACCAGGAGGGTGTCCATAGTTTTCACCATTCAGCTCAGTTCCACACATCAGAGATAACAAACCGTGGTCCAGAGTACCTGAGCCATGCACTAGGAACCATTGGACTAATTGCTCTTCATTAAGTTTGCCTAAAGATGAAAACCAACGGTAGTGTTTTACTCAGACATTGGAAGCAAAGAAGAACCTGGGGCAAGACTAATCAGAAGCCAGACTGGTCCAACTCCTCAGCAGAGGCTGCATTTCTCTAGAGCACAGCCACTGCTGGCTATCACAGCAAGCCACACTACACTTACTTAAAATTATGTGAGTAAAACCATTTATTAATTTGTTTTAATTAGTTCTTTATCATCATGGAAAAAAGTCACTATTAGACTTACATTCTTTTTTATTCAAAAACTGTGTTCACAACTTCTGAAAAACATGTTGTTACTTCATCCTCACATCGAAGTTTTACTCATAATGTAATGAAACAAGCAGAGACTTTTGAAGACTCTGTAATGTTTTGAAAAATGAAACATTAAAATTATCTGAAGTTTGAACTGGGATAATCTCTGAATTTAAAATTCATAATTATGTTATTAGATAACTTCAAGACCATTCAAGAAGACCTCTTATCACCTGCTGTGCACACAGCATAAAACTGTCTTTCAGCTGAAAAGCAAGACCATCGAATTCAGATAGAAAAGCACTGCCCGTGAGAGGGGTGCAGCCTCCCCTTAGAGCACGGGCAAAGGCAGAGAAGGGTTCGCCATAGCAGACTACAAATATACTTTTAATCACGGACATCATGATGGCATAAGGCTTGAGAAGTTAAACCAACCCGTATGCTATCCAGTCCTTCCCTTCTCCTGGACATCGCAGCAGGGGTCCTAATTAGACAACTCTGGTTAGTATAAGCCTGTGCAGGAAATGACATAAGATGATCTAATGTTTCATGGCTATGTGACAATAATAACTTTCAGTCATCCAGAATCTGGATTTGAACAGACCTGCAAACAAAGTTCTCTGTATCCCTTAATTCTCTAAGGCATCTACTCCCCCAGGGATTTTAACACGGTGTGTACTTTCACCACCTAAATTTGGGTTAACTCCTATTATATTCAGTGGAAGTAAACAGGCTCTTCAAGAGGGTGATTTCTGAGGGATAACGTTTGATTTACACCAGTTTACAGAAAGAAGCATTTAGGCTTTGAATGCCATATTCCAAGTCTAAACTTTAACTATTCAACAAAAGCTCCCCCAAAAGGTAGGCTACCTTTGGTGCCTTGGTACCCTGCATTGTTACACAGCGAAGTCAGCGGGGAAATTCTGCATCCATCGAAGGCAACACATCCCCCCTGCGGTGCACACAGCCTTTCACTCGGTGAGCCTAGAAACGGTTCACGGTTAGAAATGTATCCAGCCACAAAATCGGAAAACTACGGTCCAGGACAGTCACAGAAGCCACACACCCATTACTACTGCGCATGATTCAATAAAATTGCAGGAGAATGCACCTTTGTAAATATTTTTCCAGGTAATACCAGAAAATTCTTACAAGCAATTCCAAGCCTTTTCATGCTTAAATGGTATAAATTTGAAGTAACTCCACTGGTATTCATGGAGCTCCAGGGCTGTAAAATCTGTATCAGTGATCAGAGACTCCAATTTATTCATTTTTTGGCATACCTACCAAGTTTTTTTTATGTATTTGACTAGACATCTAGGTGTAATTTAACCAAGAGAATAAGCATTATATGAATCTGTAGACTAAATGATTGCATGTCCTGGGAAATTCTTCTGGCAGGTGCACTTTCATCTAAAGCAGGTTTAGCTGGGGCATCATTGCTAAGATTGTTGGCACCTGGCTTTTTATTGTATAACAATCTAGTAAGAGTTATGACAAAAGAGAGAATCGGTTTTGGAGCAGATAACATGCATTAGACTCTGGGTATGTGTAAACCAAACATATCCACCTGCATTCTAGGCATTAAGGAGTTATATATACCCACTGGAAGTGTACCATGGTTCTGGCAGAAGTTCAAGAATCTCTGAACTTATATGATCCCCAGAAGACTTGTTTAATAACAAAGCTGGGGCAGGGTGGGAGAAGGAAGGTTAGCAAGTCAGTCATTTTTTATTCTTACATAACAAGGCCTTTTTTATGCAATGAAACTGAACTTTCACTATGAAAGCCCTAAATTACCTTTCAAAGATGAAACTTGCAGAAAACCCGTGCTGGAACAATCCCAGGAAGAAATTGGTCTGAAAGGCAAAACAGAAAGTTAATGAGTTTAAAAACAAAGAAAAAAAATACATAGTAAATGTATCTGAGAAGGGATATAGCACCAAGAGTAAATCAGAGGCTGTAAAACTGATAGCAGACAGAAAACAATTAAATACAAGTGAGTGCAATAATTAATTTGTGCATCCAATAAGTTAACGAGTACTTTATTGGTATAAACTGTCCATTCCCAGTATGTCAATTGAAATGAACACATTATGTGCTGAAAACTCCTGCCACCTTCAATATTCTCTTTATTTCACAAAAGTGAGTAGAGCTGATGCAGCACAGGTTCTAATATGACTTACTCTATTTCGACTTTGCATTTTTGCACAGACTCAAGTGGTTTTGAGAGCAGAATCAGCCCTTGTTTCTAACGTGGTAAATCTGCATAGTGGGCACTTCCCACCTGAGAGAGAAGGCAGATTAATTTCACAAGAGACAGATTAATTTCACAAAATACATCCACAGCTATACAAAACCAAGCACTGTTTTGAAGCAGAATCTCACCAATCTCCTATTAACACTGTTAGTAGGACCACAATGAGATCCTACAGTGATGCATTTAAGATTTCAGCAGCTGTGGGTGACCACACAAAGGAAAACCCACCAGTGATATTCTTCCTTCTTTCAATTCATTCCAGTATCTGCCACTGTGATACACAATTATCAAGGCCATTCTGGCTTCTTCAGATGACACCAAGCTGAGTGGTGCGGTT
>NW_010518718.1:0-3495 GCF_000687285.1 Phaethon lepturus | reverse complement strand
GGGTGATTTTTTGGGGGTTTTGGGTTTTTTGGTTTTACACGCAATGCTTCATACACCAGCGTAAGAACGTATTCAGCTTAAGCTACCAAAGATAAAGAGAAGTTGGGAAACCTGTTTACATTTTTGTCTTTGCACAATCTTGTGCATTAGCAGGCCAGCAATAGTAACGAAAGTAACTCGTCACAAACAGCTCAAGCCTGCCAGCAACGAAAATTAATGGGAAGGCAAGGATTTTCTTTTGATGTTGGAAAGACTCCAGTAAAAACTGGTTTGTACATGGGAACATGGTGTCAGACTAGAAGAGAATCAGCTTGTCTGACTTGTGGTTTTCTTGACAACATTCATCTTCTCTTGGCCTGATAGAGAGCAATTAGTGCTTGTCAGTTGAATCATGTGTTATTAAGATCATTCAGGCATTTTTTAATTATGATTACCTAAACAGACAGCAAAAGAAATTCTCAAGCAACTTTAACAATCCACTTCCTTTTCAGATGCTTCCAAGTCTTTCCTCCTTTAATGTTTTAAAAGTAAGGTGTAGTATTTTACCTGCAAAAACCTTAGTAGCTTTTCCATTTTAAACACACACACAGAGAAAAGTATTGTAGCCGAAAATCTATGCACTATCACTTTATCAGATGCTGTCTGAGTAATGATTTTTTTTTCACTTAAAGAGTAGATCAGTCTTTTATAAACCCAGTAAGCTGCTCTATATGCCAAGACTTGTTTTAAAACACCTAAAACAATGCCTAGTAGGTTTGTAATGATACAGCATTCCTAATACTTTCTTTCACCATCGCAGATTTAGAGTCAGGATATGAACAGTGTCAGGAATGACATCATCCTTGGGTGGTGTTTAAAACTCCTCCCCAAATAAAATGGTTCCTTATCACTGACTTGGACAGTTTTTCCCACTGAAAAGAAAGCTAAAAGCAAGACAAGACTAGACATAAAGTTTCTAGTTATTTAAATTCCAGATATCAGAGTAATTGGATTTTATAGACCTCGCACAGATGAGATCAGGATACTTTTAGTTTTATGTTTGGGCTCAGAATACCACTTTTAGAGCAACACCACTGCTTCTTCCCTTTGGCATTTCTCCCTTCTCCTTATCAGGGGATTTTTCAAGTTTCTATATTAACATTTCCTTCTTTTTCTGCTTGCTATAAACCTTGGCCCGCAGAACTTGTAGGCTGCTCTTGCTCTACCATCTGCTCCTGCACGAGGCCAGCCAAGGGCCCGCACGGCATCTAGCGGGGACGGGAAACGAAGGTCCCGCTCCGCGGACACACGGCTATCCCCGGCAGCTACGAGCCGCTCGCTCCCAGCGCGTCGGTGAGCTGCGCCTTTACAGTGCAGATGCGAAAGAAGCTGTTTTAAAACGAATACACATTTCAAAACAAACAGAGTAAATATTTAGCACGCACATTGATTTTAATAGGCCTCAAAACCTTGCTCCTAAAATGAATGATATTCAAGTATCTATTACCAATTCCCAGGAGTACATCTAATGAAGGATCCTTGAGGATTTTTCTTTTTGGAAAGATTCTTAACATTTGTTTGCAGCAACAGCAGGAAAACAGAACAGTCGTCTTGTGACTTTGCCTGCCATCAATACCGTACTTCATACCATATTTAAGGGGGTAAAGTCTCATACAGGGAATAGCCAGTATTTTAGGAAGAAAACAGATGATAACGGCCAATTTCCTGGAGTGCAACAAATGCAAGTTAATGGCACACTTTCTAATAAACACCTAAATCTTATAAAATGGCAACCAGGCAGATGAAGGATGAAGGGACTATTTTGCGCATGCACATACACAATAAAGCAAACAAGGAATCCTTAGAATTATTTTAATTTAAATTTGGTTCTCTTTTGAGCCCTGGTTCCAGTATATTATGCGTCTCATTCTCCCACTGGGGAGAACCTTACAGACTCATTCCACAGTAGCATGGAGAAAAAAAGAACATAACTCACTTTTGGCTGAGCTCTGAGCAGAACATTATTTGCAGGTTTATGAACTATTATGGAAATATAAAGGCTGAAAAAGGCAATGCTGACCAAAACGGTTAAATCTCTATGTACTGTTGCTGAATCCTGAGAAAGTAGACAGAAGACTAAAGTGACATTCAAGACTCTGCCATCTTCTTAGGAAATAGTTTGCTGTTTGCTGGCCAAGTTTATCAAAAATCAGCATTCTGCTTCCTAAATTAAAAACCTGAGTGAATCCTTTTGCTGCAACAGCTGATCATTATCCAAAGCAACTACCATCACCAACATCAGATCGGATATATTCAAGGCATAATTAAATGGGTCTCCAAAAAGTCTTCGAAATTAGAAGAAACAGGAGTTCTTTTATCTTGGATTCAACACCCCTTAGTAACGGGCTATTCTAAGGAATCTGATGTTCCCATTTCATTACTCAGCCTCTGCCTACCTTTAATAACTTTTCTTACTCATGGGTGATATAGTACTTTTATACAAGGTTTGTCTTTTTTATAGTCTTGAAATATTTATATGCTTTAAAAAAAGATAATAGGAATTTCTTGCAAGATGCTGCTTTATGGTTTAAATAATTTAGGCCTATGATAAATACTGCTAGAAACACTGCACACAGGAAAGTTAAAAATTATTTTTTTACTTAGAAAGAAACTACCCTTGGAATCATGCCTCCTACTGAAGTCACGAAAAACATGTATTCGGAATACTCGAGTCACTTAATTCCTATTTCTAGACACCAAGGATACTAGTGGATCTGAACAGCAAGCCAACAGTTCAGCTACTGTAGGTAGCTTCTGGATCAGAAGGACTTCTGATTTTTGGTTCAGATTCTTCTGCTTCCTACAAGAGGGCTAAATGACAAAGAAACACGCTACCGTCAACTAAATACCACGCTTGGCAGACAAACATACTTTAAAATACAGGCGAGGCTCTTGGCGCTGCCGTGCCTGTTTTTGAGTCAAAGGCTCGAGCTTACCGAAATGCTATCCAGTAACACCACCTTTTAAGCAGGCTGGTTTTTAATACAGCGGTGGACTCTGATTACAGGGATATACGCACACCCCCCTTTTTTAATTTAAATAATCACTCCCTTTGGCTACCGGTGAAATACTCGAGCAAACCAGTTCCAGCTGAAACAAATGCCACAGCTCAGCATCCCTCCATTCGCGAGATACAAGGAGCTGCGTGTGGTGCTACCCCTCAACGGCTACCACAGCCCACCTTCTGTCCCCTCGACACAGCCGCACCGAGGATCCGGACTGCCTGCTCGGGACAATGCCCGCTGTCCAGCAAATCGCCCAGCATCTGCCGCCAGCCCTCCATTACTTTTTTCCGAACATTCTTACTGGCATGACCAGGAGGAAGTCAAGTGTAAAACAACCGCAAACCCTACAGTCTAGAATTCTGCCACCTCCCTATTTGTTAGCCACTTTTCGTTGGGCGTATTATTCCTTCTTGTTTCTAACACTCCTCCTCCCGCAGATAACCCACCGATG
>NW_010518717.1:0-4334 GCF_000687285.1 Phaethon lepturus | reverse complement strand
ATTGGGCCTTGTTGAACCTCATGAGGTTCAACACAAGACCATTCCTTGAGCTTGTCCAGGTCCCTCTGGATGGCATCCTGTCCCTCAGGTGTGTCAACTGCACCACTCAGCTTGGTGTCATCTGCAAACTTGCTGAGGGTGCACTCGATCCCACTGCCTATGTATATCACTGATGAAGATATTAAATTGGAGTTTGCTTGCAGCACACACCATTTTATCCCAGAGCAGCTACAGCACACATCAGGTGGAAACTAGTATGTATATCACTGATGAAGATATTAAATTGGGGTTTGCTTGCAGCACACACCATTTCATCCCAGAGCGGCTACAGCACACATCAGGTGGAAACTACCAGGAAGGAAGCATTCTTTTCTTTCTTCTGCCTGTTGTTGCTGCTGTGGACCTGGCAGCTTGCCCTCTTGGACAACACAGGGACAAAACCAGCCATTCTATGCTCCTCTCACTAGGATTTAGTTGTGTTCACAGTGAGATTTTTGTCAAGGCTCTAGGCTTCTCCACCTTTCAGTACCTTCTCTGTGGCAGAGGCCAAAAGCAAAGCAGTTTGTCTGAATCCCTGACATCTCTTCTTTAATGATTCTTGGAAGGAAACTTTTTACACTATTTAAATATGCTGGCCAAGGATGCTTCACCAGGGCTTGGATAATCATTTCTGTGTTGCTAAAAGATGCTTTGTGAATGGCCAAGTTCTCTTTCTGGGCATTGCTACGACCATGTTTGATGTAGCTGCTGCTTCTTGTCCCATGAGATGGACATGGAGCTGCCTGAGAGACTGGCTGATATTCCTCTGGTACTAGATATACTGCACTCCCTCAGTAGTTGTGGAGTCTCCTCACAGGCAAGGTATAATATCATTTGATACATATGTGGGATAAACATCTTTAAATTAAATTAAATTAAATCAAATTAAATTTTAAAAACCTAGAATACCCCTTCACAACCTATAAATCTAGTTGAACATGTAAAGCAGTCTTCACAGATCAAGGAGATAGAGTGTTAGAAAGTGCGTAACTCTTTGCACACAAGACTGCTAGCTAAATACCAGTTGTACATAAAAAGATAAAAATAAAATATAGCACAGGTAACGTTGAATGATGCAAATGACGTTTTTAAACAGAGGAGGGTTCCTGATGATTAGCTGATGAAATAGAATCCATCTTTAAATCAGTAATGTTTCTAGTAATAGAAACAAGAGATACTAATTAATTCATCAACTGTGCAGACATTGGACTATGGCAAGGATAGTGGCAGAAAGATGCTCCTTGAAAAACATAAGTCTGAGCTCTCGGAATTAATGAGATTATCCCCGAAAAGCCAAGCTGCCTTGCGAATGGTGAAACGTTCATTCCCTTCAATAGCAACATCCCTAGGATTCA
This sequence comes from Phaethon lepturus, assembly GCF_000687285.1. NCBI lineage: Eukaryota > Metazoa > Chordata > Aves > Phaethontiformes > Phaethontidae > Phaethon > Phaethon lepturus. The sequence goes on along the minus strand of NW_010518717.1, from coordinate 2,940 downwards.
CTAACATCTTTGCAATGGAAATACATTGTTCCCCAAACATGTTGATCTTCTGCTTGCACAGGTGACTCAGCCAAATAATACAACCAGGTTGAAATACATATGCTCACTGCGATACACGTAAAAGTAGGCACAAGAATTTGATTATCATAGTGTTCTTTACGTGCTTGAAGGCATTATTGTGATAGCCATAGCGTAAATCACATAAGCAGAAAAGCAGAGAACTCCAGAAAAATATCGAGGAAACCTCTCTACAGTTCAGAGCTTTAACTGCTATTTTGTTTTTGTTTAAAATACCCCGGGTATTTGAAAAAGTCAACAGTTTCATAACCAACCTTGGACAAGCTAATCTTTGACTAGCATAGTCATCCCAGAGAGAAACTTTTCTGATAACTTCTGGTGTCATTGATCTTCACCTCGGTCAGCTTGCTGCAGCCTCACACTTGTTCTGCCTGGCTCTTGCAAGGCTGCAGTGGAGCAGTTAATAATGATTACTTGTCAAACCTCTCTGAACCATGGTAGCTTGTGTGATGTGATTTAGCTTTTCTCATAGGATTCTTTGGACTGACATTTAGACCAGCATAAACAAGATAAAGGTAAATGAAGACACGTATTTCAACAGCTTCATGGTTTTGTCTTGATAATAAAGTAAACCACTCTTTGTCATGTAAGTTTATCAGAACAACAAACTCAGTAATTACCACTCCTTAAAAACACTAATCAAAAAGCCACAGCTCATTTTCCCCACATAAAAATTATTTTAGTGATCTCCATTTTTGGACATTGTCTGAACTTTCATGGAAAAGAATCTATAGGAATTCCACATATTTTATTTATTTATTTATTTATTTAAACGTCAAAAAGTCTGCTGTGCAAATCAGAGGGTCAGTGTACAAGCAGAATTCAGCCAAGGCAGGCAAGTCATGCTTGTCTTGCTCTTAAGTTAACGGGACATCCACACGTAAGAAAGGTGAGTTATGTTGCATGCATCTCTATGGGCTCTAGAGATAATTACAGACAGATACGTGTTCCACTATTGTCTATCAAAACAAGCTAGCAGGAAGAGAAGGTGTTCTTTCTTGTCAAGTCTGCTCTTTATATATATACACGTGTCGAGTTGGAGTCACAACTTCATTGCTTTGTTTCTATGCCAGTGAAACTATACTGGAAGACTGAATAAAATGAGAAAAAGAAGAAAATCAGGTGCATTGGTTTGAGATGGAAAACTCTGCATTATCTTCTTACTCCTCTGGAGTGTCTGAATTTAATTTATCAAGCTTGCTTATATCCCACACAAAACAAGGCATAGTACAGAAAGATGACTCTGGACAAAAAAGAGTCACAAATTCTAGGAGCATCCATGCAATTGTAATTTCTTTGGTTAGTATTGCAGTCACGTTGAAGATGTATACATATGAGGATTTACAATTTTGTTAAACTTTCCAGCATAAGGGGTAGAGACATAATATTTTTCCAAGAGTAATAACTCCACATCTTTGTCATATGTGTGCCAGGAAATGTATGTTTCTGTTACTTGATGAGGTCCTTGTCCTTTTAGTTAGTCAAACATTATATTGGTATCATATGAAGGATACTCTGGTTTCCATTTGTGTAGTATCTTTCAAGCCTCCTTGTTTGCAAGGAGCAGTGTCACAGCTCACAGCCCTGAGAAGAGTGCAGTGAGTTTGTTCTGACAAGCTCTATGACAAGCACAGACTATTCCTCTCTGTTTCACACAGGCCTTTTTTTCCTAGTTGTCTCTCCAGCTATCCCAGAACTATTTTCAGTATTATGGATTCGCTGACGACAGCTATTTACATTCACAGTTGTTTTTAACCTAATAATTTTATTTCCACTTTCAATTCAGTATAATTTCCCCAAGTTCTTAGTATTCTTTAATTATTTGAGCAAAAATATCTTTAAAGATAAACTTTCTCTCAAGTCACAGCAACCCATAAAAAAAATCTAATTTCAAAATTCAAATCCTGATGTACAACCTGTTAGGTTCTGGGAACACAATGCTGATCCCCTTGCACTGTGACAGGAGCAGGAGGCCAAGCGTAGGGGGAGCCCCAGCAGCCTCACAGGGGCAACTGGCCACAGGCCTCTGCCACAGCCCCTCCTGGTGCCACAGGAGCTCTGAGGTCTGCTACTGGAGGGGCCCGCACTGCATATGGGTGTGCATATGTATGTGCATGTGTGTGTACATATATTCCCACTAAGAGACTTTCATCCTGAGCAGCCAGCGAGGGGAAGAGGCCAAGCCTGTGTTGCTCCGTGTGGTTGGCCATGCATCCACGTATACGTGTTGCGTAGTGTGTGGGTGTGCACCTGCTGGCAACACACGCTCAGCCCCGCTGCTGACAGCACCTGGGGGCATTGGAGCAGCCTCACCACCATCAGGCTACCAGATTTGGCAACCCCTAACACAACCCATGAGACATATGGTCCATGAGATAGATGTTAAGAAACCTGATTATTCAATGCAAACTGCTATTTTAACGCTATAGAATGTATTTCACTTTCTTACCAGCCAACTGAGAAAACACATAACATCACACTATTTGCAAGTTAATGGGAATGGAGTTTTTCTGCTTGCTTAAAAGGCCAAATAGGGGCTATCCCATCCACTAAGATTTACATCATATCAGGTGAATTCTGATAGTTCCTTCTGACCTAAAAAATCGAAAGACATCGCCTCCTTGCCAAAAACTTAATTCGAGAATTACTGGTGCAGGGGAGGTGGGGTGTTAAACGCAGCTCCTCCAACGCAGAACCGGCCTGTGCTGTCTAGTCCACTGAAGCCCGCCTTTAGGCGGCGTACAGCTCATTACCGGTAAAGCCCCAACCTCCCGTGAGGCTACCCCACCCCTGCAGCGCTGGGTCCGGCGGGGCGCGTTGCTGGCACGCCGGGCCCACGGGTGGCGGAGGCCGGACCTCCAC
>NW_010518716.1:23987-36066 GCF_000687285.1 Phaethon lepturus | reverse complement strand
ACTCAGCTTGGTGGTGTCTGCAAACTTGCTGCGGTATAGTAACCCAAGATGTTTTAGGACTCCTATGGCTGGGTCTGATAAACGACCACTTTCAATTGTGGTACAACGATACTCATCTCCCTTAAAGAATGTAACACCTGTTAGTGAATATTTGCTATTCTTATTTCTAGCTTGCCCTGCACAGAGTTTTGTCTACTTTGTTCCAAGTTATTTTCATTTGAATCCAAATCTAGTATGCCAGACATATTTATAATTACAGTATGTCTTCTAGCATTCAAGTCTGTGGTAAAGAAAGTTGGAGTGAAAAGGGCCCAAGCATCCATTGGAGAGGTTACTCAGCAGAGGTGAGAGTTTGGTACTTGTGCCCATCTTCAATATACATCTAGAGCAGATGATACCTATACAACAAAGGGGACAGTTCAATATGTTTTACTTTAAACCTAATTTCATATTTAAACTTTAATTGGCCTAAATGATGCTTCTCTGGATCTCTCTTGGGAGAGGAAGTGAAGATGTGTTATTATGAATAATCTGAATGCTGGTTAACACTGCTGAAATGTTCTTCGTCAAACCAGAGCTATGAATTCTCAGCCTCTCACCACCCACCTGTCGCTACAGCATTCTAGTACACATGTGGCATTGCTCAAAGAGAAAAAAAAAAAAATCAGTACATTAATTTATTAATTCATCAAGATGAAAGGCAGTATGGCTGATCAAGATTCTAAGAGTAAATAGAATCCTGTTTTATTATTTTTTTCCTAAGTCCCCAGGCTCAGCTGTAAGTACGTCTTATGAATTCACTTAGGCTGGGAAGCATACTGGTCTCCTACTTTCTGCTCCTGTTGCAGTCAATGGTAAAGTTCCCTTTTACTCTAGCATTGTACAGATATACTGGTAAAGTAGTTTTCAACTGAAGGCACTTTTTCATATTTCAAGTAAGATTTAAGTGCAGTTTGGTAGACAAGTGGAAAAGTATTTGGAACTTATTGTTACAGGGAAGGAAAGTAGAGACCTCAGTCCAACAGTTTTTCAATGGTTCTCTCTAAAGTTATTTCACAAAAGTGTTTCTCTGAGTTTGGTATTTCAGATACCTCTTGTATTTGGTGGCCCTCATATGAGGCAACTGTCGCATAATTAGCAAAGTCTTTCTTCTTGCTATAAATGTACAGCTATACGCATTTTTCTGTAATGAGGCCCGCTGACTAAATGACTGTGGTGACTGTTGCACACATGCATGCTGTACAGTCAGAGTGAACAGCAGCATCCGGGGTTAGAAAAAGGGTAGTTTTTTTGTGTTTTGGAAAGTACTTTGTTCACGGTCATTGCAATAGGATTTTTGAACAAGTTGTAAGATCACGGGGGCAGGGACCACATCTTATTTTTTCATTAGTGTGTGAGATCCTTGCTCGGGTTTTGAACTGAAATATTATTACTGAAATAAGACCCTTTGTTCTGAAATGCAGATTTGAATTCGTAGGTCATATCCATCTACACATATTGAAAGGAGACTTGTTAACTGTATTTTGCCTGCTTTGCTTTGTGATATTGATGGTAAATCCCATTTGATTTTCTTGCTAAACAAGGTCTGCTGTTAACTCTCGGTTATACAAACAGCGCTCCACAGCTGGACCATGCCAGGGAATGTGGTCTACAATTTGCAAGTGACCTTCCTCTATCAGCTTTGGTATTAAGCTGCTGTCATAATGTCCTGATGCTGTCATTGTAGCACTCTAGAGAAGAACAGGGATGAGTAAAGGGCCACAAGAAATGCTGTACCTTCGAGTGAGTGTTTGGTCAGGTTCACTGAAACAGCCTCAGAATTCCCTTTTGGGTTAAAACACAGGGAAATGAAGTTCCTTTCTTTCCCTTCCTCCTACTGATGCATGCAAGTTTTCGTTGAGTTAAACAGGCTTTTATATTTGGATGTCTCTTTACTTTTATTTGAGCACTGGAGAGTATGTTTCTGTTTGTTTTGTACTTGTAAGAAAGTAGAAAATGAAAACTAATGTGCAGCTGCACAATAATGCAGGAACGCTTGCCTGGAATCTAGCATCAGAGAACTGATGGTTGTTCCTACAAAGCTGCAGCACTGACACTGTAGTATGCGCTACCCCCTTCTTTGCAGTCTTCATTTTTCAGCTCTTTGCCCATCTCCAAACAGATAAACTAGATCTTTTCCAACATTGGAAACCAGATCTCCAAACATTCTTTCTGCTAGCAGCCACAGATGGGAATAATAATGCTGTCAAATGAAAGTGAATACAGGGATGATGATGTTTGTCTAATGTCCAGAATTTTATTTTGTATGGTTGACAGACAAATGTTAAAACCCTAATGGTTATATTACGGTGTGATACTGCCATTCCTTCCGTCATTTGTAAACTAGGATCTTACCCTCCTAAAGGCATAGGCACTCATTTCTTGCCTGTGGCAAACTGTAAGATACTACATCCTAAAAATAAATCCTTGTGATTAACATCATGCATTGTCTATGCCTTAGATTTAGTGGCCAGTATCTTACCTTATTCTGTAGCTAAAAAGCACAGTTGATTTGGAAGCTCAATAGCCTTAGAGGCTTTCTGGAACTATAAATAGTTCAGTTGGAACTGAATTGTCCAATACAATGATTGTCCAGTCCAACTGCCCAACGAAAAATTAAAGCGTGTTACTAGGAGCACTGTCCAAGTGCCTCTTAAACACTGACAGGCATGGGACATTGACCACCTCTCTAGGAAGCCTGTTCCAGTGTTTGAACACCCTCTTGGTAAAGAAATGCTTCCTAATGTCCAGTCAGAACCTCCCCTACTGCAGCTTTGAACCGTTCCCATGCGTCCTGTCCTTGGATGCCAGGGAGAAGAGATCAGCACCTCCCTCTCCACATCCCCTCCTCAGGAAGCTGTAGAGAGCCATGAGGTTGCCCCTCAGTCTCCTTTTCTCCAACTAGAGAAACCCAGAGTCCTCAGCCACTCCTCACAGGACATCTTTTCCAGCCCTGTCACCAGCTTTCTTGCCCCACTCTGGACGCATTTGAGGACCTTCACTTCTTTTTTAAATTGAGGGGCCCAGAACTGGTGAGGCCACACCAATGCTGAATGCAGCGGGATAATCCCATCTCTTGACCCGCTGGTCATGCTGTTTGATGCATCCCAGGATGTGGTTTGCCTGCTTGGCTGCCAGGACACACTGCTGGCTCCTGTTGAGCTTGCGGCCGACCAGCACCCTCAGAACCCTTTCTGCAGGGCTGCTCTCCAGCCATTCCTCTCCCAGTTTATACTTGTCTGGCATTATTCCTTCCCAGGGGCAGAATCCAACAGGATAGGTGGTACTAGATCGTCAAAAGCAATGCATTTTTCTTACTTGAGCATCCAGCCCATGAACTATGATTACTGCTAAAACTCCTCTCGGATGTGGACTTGGGAAAAAAAGAGGCTGCCAAACAAGAGGACGTGGTAGTAATCTGTTGCTACTGTCTTAGTTATTGCTAGGACCTGAACTGGATGTTTCCAGTTCTGAAACTTGAGATGTTGAAGTGTAAACGCAGGGATGCAGGACCTGACTATATATTTTAAAGCTACTTAGACCTCAAGAGTGAAGATGGGACTGATGCTATTTTTGGAAAACATGAGGTAAGTGTCCCCACTTCACATGGGATTTTGAGCTCAGGCACTTCTGAGAACCCCTTGTGAATATTTTGGCACACTATATAAATTTGGTCGTGTATTCCCACAGATGGTAGCTTTGGGAGACTTCTGTTCTTTGTAGATCAGGCACAGAGGGGAGAACAAAAGATATACTGAAAAGTGGGTTATATGCTGTTACTGCCTGTCAGAGCAAGCAGCGCTTCTGATGGGTGGGAATTTAAATGCTATTTCCCCCCCACTAATGAGAAAAAAAGTTTCTTCAACCAATGATGACTTTATTTATCTAAAGGGAAATAGTACAGCTGGAATTTTCATAAAGCCTGAAGGAGTTATAGGCCTAAATTCCACTGAATATTTGGGCACGAAATATACAGGAGGCGGCATTCTTAGTCTGTTTTTTGGGTCCGTTTCTATTGTGTGTTTGAAGAACAGACAATGAAAGAGTCATTGGGATGAGCTGATTTCTCTGCCCTTGCAAAAGGTATTATGAGCATGTGTTTCATTTTAGTTTTGCCTTTGCTAGACACCTGCACTGTGATCCCTACCACTTTGAATGAATGTAGGTTTCCTTGTTCCTCAGGAGGTGCATCATGTGTTTTTGTTCATTCATAGCCAAGGTTGTTCCTATGTTGAGACTTACGGGTTTTGTGTGTGGAGGCCAAATAGCCCAACATTTACTAAGGAGTGAGTCAAATGTAGCTCGAGGCACTTTGCTGTCAGGAGGGGTTATGCTTTAGGATATGTTTTAAAGGGATTTTGATTGATTCCTTAAATTCTTTGGAAACTGCCATTTTACTGCTTTTCTAAAAAATTACTGTTCAGGCTTGCATTTGTACCTGCTTGCTAAATATAGGTATAAAAACCTGTGCTCTTTGACCTTTAAGTAAGCATTCCAATTGGGTTTCAGGGGAGCTCACTCCTACAGCCCTTGATCTAAACAGAAACTTCGGAGTGACCAAAACTAAGACGTGGCTTCCAGTGCTAAAATGGGCCTGAGGAACACACTCTGCAGGGCCTCCTCTAGGCTGTCTTGGATCTGGAGACTTCAGCGGTTCTTCCTCCCGTACCACCCAGATCAATTCCAATTTGCTGCATTTGTCTAAGTATGCTGAGACCTTATTTCTCCTCTCTCTGTGCTGTGTGGAGATGACCTAGAAATTGCACACAGCTGCAAAAAAACAACTTGCCTCAGCTCTGCTGGTGGTGCGTAACCTGCTGTGCCACAGTAAGGCTGTTGCCTGTGAACCTTCATGTTCCAGCATGCTTACCTTAAGATGTGACAAAAGTTTTAGACAAAATCACCTGTTATTGTGAGAACCATCTGTTTCTGATGCAGGAAAGGTGCCTGGAAACAAGTAATTTTTGGAACCTGGCTCCTGTGATCAAACGGTCAGCATAGTGACTTGTGACTGCATGTGGCAATTTGCAGCCTGTGGTACAGCTGTGGCTGGCTGTGTCTCTCATGCTTAGCAGCAAGCTGGGCTCCCGTGGCAGAAGGTACGACTCCACCAGCGTGAGAGACTGCAGAGGTCATTGGGCACTGCGAGGCTTTCCAGGCACAGTATTTTGGAGAGTCGATTAAAGACAGTGAGGTGGGTGGCTGAGAGGAAGCAGCTGAGAGACAAACAGAAAATGAAGGGGCCTAGACCTCCAAAGGTGTGTCTGTATGGGCTTGTGGATAGCTTCTTTCCATTGGCCATGTGGGAAGGCTGCAGTGCTCTTGAGTGTGAGCTTTCTTGTTTTGGAAATGCTGAATGCCAGAGCCCATGTTCTCGTGGCTGGATGCTCGGGTGTACGTGATTTGCAGTTAACAACCTGCATGTCTACCACCATCTTCCTGTGTCCCCCATCCTCAACCAGCTGCCTCAGGGCACTGAGGGGGAGGAGGAGCACATGAGTGTGTAAAGTGATTGGGGCAGAGGGATTGCTGGGCCTGGTGTCTCGTCACTTTTTATTTGAAATTGATTCCCCATAAGACAAAAGGTGGTTTTTTTTCTTGGCATCCCAAGGAATTCCTAAAATACAGCAGCAGGTCTTTTTCAACTGAGAGGAGAAGAAAACTGTATGTCCCAGAGGTATCTCTCTGTTAAAATCTCATTTCTTTTGTTTCATTCTGTACCAGTGGAAAGTTAGCTTTGTGCTGATAGATTAAAAATGGGGTTGGTTATATGCTTCCTTTGTTATGATTTTTGGCTTCTCTGAGATCATGTTTTACGGATTGTTTATCTCGTTTTGAAAAACAGCTGTAGGCAAGAGAGATGGGAGTGCAACATATTTTGGGGTTTTTTTTAAATGGCTTGTTAGGCTGATCCAGTTCTTCTGAGTCACAAGTTGCCAGTGAAACCCTCCTGTGTTGCCTTTGGACATGATAGTTTAACCCTGAGGTCAACAGAGAGAGTAAAGGATGTCCTGGTCCCACAGAGGATAATATGCCCAAGATTATTTCCCTGGGGCTAGAAGCAGTTTGGAACTACTGTTTTAAAGGCTCCTTTGAGCTGATGTAGGTTTTCACTGTTGGCAATATTTTTAAATTCATAGACAAAGAAAAACTAGCAAGTAACTGCTACATGGAAAAGGCATGGTCTGAAGTTATGTCATTAGATGCACTTGAACATAGGTCTGTATGTCTAGCCACACATAAAAGGTGTATAAGGGGTGGGTGTGGGGGTGTGTGTGTGTATAGTGTGTTTACTGGAGCAGGAGCAAAATTTACATTATGCGTATTTGTTTTCTAAGTGTGTGACCTTGACCCAGAGCCAGGTCATGTCCACCATGCGCAGTATGTTTGTCCCCTACATGAAGTTCATTTTGCACACACAATTTGGGCATCCCATTTCAAGTGGATCTTGTACGTAATTAATGGAAAAACCAAATCCATGGATCAGAAGAGAAAAATGATCTGGCTAGATTCCTCCAATGCACTTTGTTAGAGTAAAACAAGATAAAATGGCTACGATTCTTACTACAAATGGTGAGAGTCAAGCAGCGAACTGTTGCAATGCTGTAGGAGAACAACGGCCTCAGCTACTTTCCTGACAAGGCCCCAGGCAATTTCTGTAATATAAATAATGGGCTTGCCTGTCACGTGTGCAAACTGGAGCATATATGCCTATGGCTGTTTGATTGGTACGTGCTCATGCCTCTCTATACTCGGCTGAACCTCCCCCACAAAGGGTGTGTTGTTTCTCTTGTGATTGTGCTGTTATTCCAGTGAGACGGGGAAGGCATTTTCTGCAACTTGTCTTGTTCATTGCAAACCAAGACAGAGAAAGGAGACCATTCTGAGCCTTCAACTCTCATGACAAAGGCCTTCCCTAAAGACAGATTGTTTTGAAATAGCCTGACCCCAACTTGTCAAGTTAACATTCAGTATGATAATAGTGATTTTTACATATTTACAGGGGAAGGCAGCAAGAGGGCTTTCTACTGATTTTTTTTTTCTTTTTTTTTTTTTAGAAAGCATTTTCCATGTAACTGTAGAAACCACAGTAGAAACATGGAGCATTTCCCCCATATTCCCCTCTGGACTACCTTGGATGTAAGACTCAGTTCAGTGCCGCTGTTTGGGGCTGAGCCTGCCTGGTGGTTACACTAATAAGGGCACTCAGTGAAACATGTCTGAGTACATGAGCTTCTAGCCTTGAAAAATACAGTGGGGAGGCTTTCATACAGGCTGCTAAACTCTACCCCGTCACAAACTTTCAGGTATCTTTAGTGGGATGTTTTGTTCTGGATCCTTTTAGATGAGGGGTATGGCTTACCTTATCCTGATGTGAACAAGCAAGCATGTCTCTGAACTGACTGCAAAGGCAGCTTCAGGGGACAAGCTCAGGAAAGCTATGTTACCAGATGAATCCTGCCCCTACTAACCTGTCCTGATCAGCCTCACCACCTTGGAGGCTGAAGACCGTTTAGCCTATGATCATGCTAGCCTCTCAGTGTGAGCTTGGGGGAAGCAGCCTGTGGTATATTCAGGTCCTGCTCTGACTTGCAGCAGCAGGGGCAAATCTGAGGTGGCTATGAGCATGGCTGCCTGACTAAGGTGCGTTTGGGTTCTCTTGGCCAAACCCGGCAGGGTTCAGCTCCCAGCAGCCATCCCAGAGCCACCTCTTAATCTGACAAGAATTCTGATTGACGACCCACGTGCCGACAGGGCACATCTGTGTCTTGTGTTAAGGAATTGCTCACCCAAAGAGTGGTTAACTGGGCTTTCCTGGGAAAGGGATGCCTGGTTTAAAAAGAAATTTGGAATGGAGCAATCATTCTCAAGGCCTCAGTGGCAGGATACACGTGGCAAGAGCAAGAAAAAAGCTAGCTGCATTCCCCTGCTTTTTTCACCCCATTCTGAAATTAGGTTTTAGGGTGTAATCAATAGGCAAATGAGTGATAGGAGAGGGATTGGACTGTCCTTTGTATACTTTGCTTTTGAGATCTAGGTGTAACCTGTGGAGGCTTCATGTCTCCATACAGAGACCCGTATACTTCATAGTCAAGGTGCTAGACATCCGTGACTGTTTTTGTGCTCTAGACAATATCGTGCAGGGGCAATTTAGCAGAGAATAAAAGCATGAAAGCTACTGATGAAAATGATTAGCTGATCCCAAACATCCCTGAAGCAGAGGCACAGGGCTTTGTAATGCTTTAGTATTTCCACCCATCTGAGGGCCCAGAACACTGTGATTCGGTAGGGTAAAGGCTGTGGTGGTGAGGTGCTCATTTCTTCCTTCTGAGGTGTTTTTATCCCTGCGTGTTTTTGTAAAGACAGAGAAAGGTATTTCTCCATTTCTATAATATGCAAAGCCTGTTTTTGTAAATAAACTGTTAATTTGCGTGGAGAAAACAAAGCAACCAATGACTAGAGGAGAAAGGTAGAAAAATGGACTAGCCATAGATTATCGTTGGGAGCAATGTTCAGAGCAGTTTCCTTTGCCACTTCAGATAAAGGATAATGGTATTATCTGGGAGCATGTGTAGGTGTAGTTTTCCTCTATACTTCTGCTAGCATATTACCAAACCTAGATATTAACAAGAAGGTAACCTAGAATTCCATGGAAAAGAAAGAACTAGAACAAACAGCAAATAGAGCAAAAACAAGAATTTAAAAAGGAAAGCATGGAAGCCAAAAGAAAAGTAATAGCAATGGGTGAAATTTGTAGGAAGGAAGGAAAACAGAAGATTAAGGAGACTAGATAGGAAGACACTTCTAGTGGGATTGCTCATTCAATTGTACTTGTCTTTTTACATTCAGTCTTAAAGATTACAGAGTGCTTTCCTTGAGGCATTTATGGTTTTTATGGCTTGTTCTGCTATGGGAACCAGCACACCATTACCTCCACACTCAATGCTTGTCGTACTTTGAGACTGATACTTGCTTCAGACCTCTGGGAATGTGAATATAAATAAACTCCTTATACCTGTTTATATCATGCAGTTAAGCTTGAATTGATCTTAAAAAAACCCCAGCAAAACAAAACCAAAAAAGTCTCTCTCCCTCCTCCCCCCTGAAATAAAACCCCAAACCACCAACAAACCTTGAGATTCAAATGTGCCTTTTCATACAGTAGCAGTTCTTATTAAGTTCAAGTGTAGCCATGATCTCTTGCTGATAAATACTCCACAGCCTATAGCAATGTGTTACTACTTCTCATATAAAGTGTGGCAAAGTTTTCAGTGAATTCCTTTAGATTTTCATTCAAGATGCATCTCAAAAGAAATGTGTACAGCTGTTACTTCAAAATTTACTGGATGGATTTTCTGTGGAGAGGGGCAAAATAGAATCTTTCCTTGTGAGCTCCAGACTGAATTTATTATACTTTAGGAATGGGTTTAATCCTGCATCTTGGATAGAAATCTGCAGATAGGATTTAAAAAAAAATTATTTTCAAGCCCTCTTTTGCTTAACCAGAAGTTTTCATGGCTTCAAGGGCTCCAACAATAATTCCTACAGATTATACTGACACATGCTGGTAGAGGGCAAAGCTGATAGAAGACAGTCCAGCTGCTATTGTACTTGGCAGTCATTCATCATAAATAATTCTGCTGGTCTTTTTGCTTACAGACATGTGACAGATGCTTCTTGCAATCTCTAAATAGTTGCATTGCCAAATAGACTACCAAGTTTTGAAACAGTTATTAGGATCATGTTATTCCCACAATCTGGGAATGCTATGGTGGTTTTAATTTCCTTGAGTTGATATGTCTAATGGCATCAGCACTGTGCCTTATGTACTTCATAGAGAGGTCTATATACCAAAGGCTGCAATGCCACTGCAATCAAGGGAATTTATTTATCTAGGGAAGTAAAATGTTTCTTCTCAGACTTAAAATCTAGGATTTGATCATGTGTACTGCTGAGAATCAGTACATCTCATTGGTTCCTCTCCCTCCTTTGGAATTGAGAGTGCTCAGTGTAGTAAGGACATGGCAGCTGGTGAAATTAGCCTCCTAACTTGCCTAGATTTCCACAGCGGACTGCAGGGTCAGTGCTCTTCAGTAATATAATTAGCACCCTGTGGGGACTATGTGGTATTGCAGGGTGCTGCTGAAAGGTTATTCCCTCACTGCATTCTGCAAGGATCTGTGAGCAAATGTTGGTAAAGCAGATATTTAGAAATGCTTTGGCATAAAATTCAAGCTTTATGCATTAAAAGCAATCTGATGGAGAACTGACAAACTCACCGAGCCCTTCCCTCTGAAAGAATGGTAAGTGAAAAGATGCAAGTTTGGGCATCTGAATATTGCAACACTTTCAATGATGAAAAAGAATTCCACAGAAAGAAGAAAATTCTTGCCTAACATATTAATTTACTCAAATTAAATGGAAGTTCCAGTGAAAAAGCAGTTTCAGGGGTACGTTTTTTTGACCAACCTCACTCCACCTATTTAGAGCTGGTCTATGTAAAATAGAGTAATAACATAAAATTACATACCTTCCTATGTCTTAATGGGATACTCATTCAAATCAGTAGACTAAATTTGCAGGGCTGATCTGGTCTGTTATCCTTTGTGTTAGAATAGAATAGAGTATTTCAGTTGGAAGGGACCTACAACGATCATCTAGTCCAACTGCCTGACCCCTTCAGGGCTGACCAAAAGTTAAAGCATGTTATTAACAGGCACTGTCCCAATGCCTATTAAAACACTAACAGACATGGGGCATTGACCACCTCTCTAGGAAGCCTGTTCCAGTGTTTGACCACCCTCTTGTTAAAGAAATGCTTCCTAATGTCCAGTCTGAACTTCCCCTGACGCAACTTTATTTGTTCTCTTGCTGTGGATGTGGGTACCATTGTGTTGATGTAAGACAGGTGAATTCCTGGAAGCAGTATTTCACCAGTTTCCAAGAGAAGGAGGATGAGCTGATGTGTCTGTGACTCATCTCGTCCTTTTTACATTAAAACCAGTGACAGTCCTTGAATTAATTGTAATCAGTCTAACCAAACCCTATTTTGCTGTGATTTGGGAAAGAGATGGTTTGTCTACCTACCAGACAGAGGTGAAAACTTAGCAATGTAAGAATTATTTTTGTATACTGTGCACCTGTCCCATGATTTTGCACCGGTAAAACTTATTCTACACATCCCTTGTACTGGGTGGTGTAAGAAAATGGCTGAAAATCACCATTGTACTTTTTGGTTTGGCTGTGGAGCAGTACCCTAAATAACTGAGTAAATTTCTTGTTGGATCTAAGCGTAAAATTTTCCTGCAGGAGGTAATTTTTTTTGGTCTAATTCCTTTGGTATAACTGGCATCTCTTCCATTACTTCAGGGCAATTATTCTCTAGCTACACTCGTGCAAATCATCTTGGCATCGGAGGCATTTTGAGACAGTTGCCAAATGCTTTTATTAAAGCAAAAAATGGGAAAAAGTTTAAGGCTCAAGTATTGGGCACTGAAATCCACATTCAGCCTGTGGAGCAAATGTGCCCCATAGCTTGGTGTCTGGATCAAGGGACACAGTAAGAATATGCTGTGGTTCTCTTCCTAACTATGCAGGCTTCCTTTCAATGGAAGCTAAGGTGGGGAGGTGATAATGTAACCTGTGACTGTTAGACTTCCTGTGCAGTCATTCCGGTTACTAGATAATTCTTGAACAGACCTGCAGCCAGCCCCATGAGCTGGGACTTCAGGTATTAATGGCAATTAATTCCAAGAAGTGCTTCGTTCAGCTCTGCTAACCCAGCTTAAATTCTCCTCTGTTAAGTAAACTGATATGGGGTGGTGCATGTGCTGTACTGAAGAACTTGCCATCTGGTATCTTCCAAGGTGTGCAGGAGCTTCAGAGGTGCATCAAGACTCAGGGAGTTACCTGCATCTATTTTCAGTTTAAGAAGCTATCAGAAGATTGAGGAGGGCTTATTCCCATTTTTGATGTCCATTTAATTTGGGCAAATTGAAAGATTTTCTTTGTTTCTCAGAGACAGTGCAGAAAAGGCAGA
>NW_010518716.1:16371-23956 GCF_000687285.1 Phaethon lepturus | reverse complement strand
GTATGTCGCAGTGAGTTCAGGAGGAGTAAGATTGTCGCCCTTTAGGATGCACTGTTTACATTGACTGCTGAAGAGCAGTTTTACATTCATCAATCATTCTGCCATCCTTGACATCTGCTTCATCCATATGCTGTACAGATTTTCTTTTCATTCATCAGGAAAGTTGCACACTATACTCAACTCCTGGTGACATTATTCCCAGCTCCATCACATCCATTCTTTGCAGGCCAGGTAGACAGAGTGTGTAGCTATGCTTGTCATTCACTTTTATGTGGTTCTGAGACCCAGAATGCTGGTGAGGACTTCAGCACTTCCACTCTCTTCCTGTGGCAGATTGTAGGTGTGTTGTGAAAAGTCTTTGAGTTTGGCATAGGACCTTGGGCGGGATCAGTGGTTGGGAAGGGTAAGAAGAAGAGGCTGTTGGTAGATTCTTGACACTAAAGTGGCTGCTTTGTGGTTACCTCAGACTGCAAAGCTTGGATTAAATGACCTGTCCTTTCTAGTCCTGTACTCTCAACAGCACTAATCCTTACGGTAAACAAAATCCTATCTTCATTCCATGGTGCCCTTTTCTGAGAACAGGAAAAGGGCATGTATGGAATCTCCACTAGCACGCCAGACTTGCATACAGAAGCCTGATTGTGCTGGGATCTCCCTTGCAGGTTTTCAGACAAAGACTGCAGTTTTTGGAGAAGTGAGCTATCTCTTGTGTTCTCTAACCATATGAGGTCTCATGCTGCTGTGTCCACTGACAAATAATAGTATGTCTTATTTCTCACAGGCCTTCCAAAGCAGCTGAGTCCAGGACCTTAAGGAATGTCGTGCAGTAGGTGCTGAACTAACTGGCACTGAAAGGAACGGAAAAAGATGGCGGTCTGTATTTGAAATAATTAAGCACTTGGACTCTCACTGATAAGAAACCATGTCAAAAAAAGGACGTAGCAAGGGCGAAAAGCCTGAGGCACTGATTGTTGCCCTACAGGCTGCCAATGAGGAACTCAGGACCAAGCTAACAGACATTCAAATCGAGCTGCATCAGGAGAAATCTAAGGTGAGTGAGGGTTTGGCTGTAAATAACAGTGTCTGCACTAAAGGAGAGAAACACACGGAAAACATAGTATCACAGAAATCAACAGATGCAATACAACTCTTTCCTGTAACAGTGGTCTGATTCTTTCCCCACATACAACATTTTCTTACTGTGGATGTCCTATTGCTTCCATTGAAAAGAAGGTACAAGTTTAAGAAGCCTCTAGCCCTCAAATGGAGCAATATGTCTTTTGTAACATCTTTGGCCATATTCCAGCTAGTGAGTTTCATCCTGTCCACTCAGTGTTTAGAAACTGCGTAGTGTTGCTGGTTTTTGAATGGCTGATATTTCAACAAGACATGCCCTTATTTCAAAGTTGAGTGAAGTATTCCTTAAATGTATAGCATGCCAATCCATATCAACCCTTGTAATCCATCTGCAGTGCCTCCAAACTGTATTGTATACAGACGTATGCATTGTTTAAAGCTTGTTCAGGTACCAATGGTCTGCCAGAGTTAGTCTCCGATATGTAAAGTTACTCTAAAGCCAGCTGAGTATCACGCATGCAGGGTATAGCCATGGCCCGATAGTATAGACCTACCTGTGAAGGTTTGAGGTGCCTCCCATATACTTTAGAAGCCTTTGGTACAACCTCAGGGCTGTGCATTGCAGCTTCAACTCTTGCCTACATCTTCTGCTGAACTTTCCACTCTTTTTTCCTGCATTGTCAATGCAAGGACAGCCCTTGTGCAACACATAATATCACTTCACACTACTACAGCTTTTGTAACCTTTGAAAAGGTAATGGGCTGGGTGTTATCCAAGCATAAAATACTGTCTGTTGTTTTACACCTACTCTGCACGTACCCTGCCCCCGTTCTGTTAAAATCCTTGCAAGCAGCATCAGTTTTCCCACAAGTGATACTGAAGTAGCTTTGCAAAGAAGTGTACTTTTTGCTTTCCACAGTGTTGCTCCCTCTTAATTTAGAGATGCTTCTAGTGGCAAGCACAATATGTCAGTGTTTTATAGTCAGAGTACAGCTTTTGTGCAATAAACCCTTACATGGTAAATGCTAAAGTTCCCTGAACACGGGAAGTAGTCTTCAGGTTTAGCAGCGTGTTCTTTACGAGCAGTGAAGATAACAAATGTCTGTTTAATAGTTCCTGGTGAATTCTTATGAAGTGGGGTGGAGGCAGTGCTAACTGCAGCCAGGCATCCCCCAGCTGCCGTCTGGTGGTAGCCACATTTTCAAAGGATGATGCCTAGTGATATATTGTTTTTCCAAATTGAATATAATTGAAGTCCATCAACCTGTCTCTTCGATTCCTTCGGAAATAAGCATATATCCTGGGCAAGTAAGAGAGAATGGCTTGCCTGTAGCTTCCAAACCTGAATAACCACAAATCCTTCAGCCTCTAAGAGGTCGTTTTCATAATTTCTTTCTTTTAGGGACAGACATTCATGACAATATATCAAAGTTAATCATACTGGTAATCTCAGACAACTGTTAGCCAGTATAGTGGAAATTGGTTTGTATAATTTAGGAGAAGCTAAATGAAAGCAAGAATAGCCAGTTCCATGTTATCTGGTGTTCTGAGGATCTCTGAGGGCATTCTCCCTTCACCTACCAGGGAGATTTGTAGCCATTAATTTGCAACCTTTTAAAATAAACAAGATTTGCAAGCCGCAACAAAGTGGACATCGTCACTCTTTCAAACTCATTCTGCATCCTTTTCTTTCATAGGTGGTTGATGACAGTCTTGGAAAGCAAAAATTTTTTTGATCCTTTTGTTTTCCCTGCAAGCTTTGGCATTCATGTGTTGCACACAGGCAGGGCTTAGTTATTCTTTTAAGGAGCCACAGGCTGGCTGCCAGAAAACTGATGGCCCAGCGAGCTTCTGTAACGTTTTCCATGGTATTCTGAGTCTTGCTGCTTTTGTTATCACTGCAGCTGTGGAATTATAATATGGAAGTTGGCAGTGCAGATTTTTGTTACTAGACATCACTTCAAGGATAGCCCAAAATCATGAGAGTTACAAGAGTAGGAAAGTCTTGAAAACAAAAAAAAGCTTATCTGAAATATATTTTTAAATGTGCTAGAGTAACACTGGAAAGGAGGGGAGCAGAACATGAAGAAAATCATGAAATTGCTTGTGCACTTCAGTATCTCTCAGTATACCCATCCATAGGTGCTCTTGTCCATTCCTGTGACTAAATCAGACTGCGTGCTCAGGGTATTAAAGGAATTGTCATCATGGAGTAGTGGGGGACTAAAAACTACAGTCTCAGGGAGTAGAACAGACTTCTGAATTGTTCTGCAGTTTAGATTGAGAGGAGCAGATATCAAATTTTATTTTAATCTGGAATTCAGATTTTAGCTCTTTCCTCCTTTTTCTCTAGATGTATGCAGTTCAGGCTGGGCATCTTGGTACAACGTCATCTGTAAAATCAGGTTAGAAATAGGATGGGCAATCATGCACATCAGAAGGAGCTTTAAGAAAGTGTTCTTCCTATTTGTTTGACCCCTTTGTGGGATCTTTGGACTCTTCCTGTCTCTGCTAGCAATAAGGTCACTCTACCAATGAATCCAAAGAGGGTAGAAACCTCTGGGCCATTGTGGTCTTTTATTGAACAGGTCTCTCTTCCATTACTTCAAATGTAATAATCTTTTTCCCACAAGGCCCTCATTCACTTTCCCTTTCTTCCCATCAGAATGGTACATATACAAGTCAGCCTAACATCTGATGGCCTTTCAGTTCAATAAACTAGGCAGCCTGGAAACTAATAGCCATAAAACCAGGCACCCCAGAGCTTAGCTGGGGTTGTATTTACGCTCTGGCTGGATCTGCATTGTGCCATTGTGGATACCCAAACTCCTTTGTTGAAAGTTTAGATGTAACTTTCTGTGCCATGCCAGAATGGATCGCTTACAATAATTGCACCTTGTTTTGCAGTGCATTCAACTCCTTTTTTAATAAACAGGAACAGATGTGTTACAAGAAAGAAAGAGGGCATCAGGCTCATTTTCAGTCATGAGTATTCAAAGTCAAGGATAAACCTAGAATGAAAAAGGAGCGAAGGCAAACCCAAAACCTGTCCTAAGGACTTGGAGGGCTGGGGGGCCAAGGTTATGTGTGGCTTTCTTTTCAGAAATGATCTGTGTAGTAAAGGCATTTTAACATCTCACATGAATTGTACAGATGTGATTGAGTCCCTGGCTGCAAAACCTTCTGCCTGTGTATGACATATATTAATATACATAGTTACTGCATCAGTAGCCTCTGAAGTCTTCCAGAGAAGTCAGTGGCAGTTGCAAGTGCAGACCACCTCTAAAACACATGTGTATTGAATACTTTGCTATGAAAAGCTTTTGTGCATCCTGGAGCCTTGTGGAGGGAGTTCTAGGAGAATCTTTCAGATTTATTTTCCATGGAGCCTTCTGAGGAAGATGCCTCTCATTTTTAGAGTCTGTTACTTGTCAGAATGACTTTGGTAATAGAAACTGAAAAGTAGTCTTTCAAACTTTTCTAATGGCTTATTTTGGGAAAGGTATATCTGAAATAAGATGGGGATAGCATGGGAGAAAAAAAAAAAGTCAATCAGCTCTGCATATATTATGGTCTCTTCTCCCAACTAACTAGTGATAGGACAAGAGGAAATGGCCTCAAGTTGTACCAGGGGACATTTAGATTGGATATTGGGAAAAATTTCTTCACCGAGAGGATGGTCAAGCATTGGAACAGGCTGCCCAGGGAGGTGGTGGAGTCACCATCACTGGAAGTGTTCAAAAAACGTGTGGATGTGGCACTTCAGGACATGGTTTAGGGAACATGGTAGCGCTGGATTAATGGTTGGACTTGATGATCTTGAAGGTCCTTTCCAACCTTAGTGATTCTGTGATATACATGGAGTCTTATTTCCTAAGGAAATATTGAAAGTCCGTGTAGTGTCACTGTGTGAGGCAAAACACCTGGAGAAGACAGGGTTGTTTTGGCTTGAGTAAAGACAGTGTAAAATCTATGTGAATGCCCCAGGAATTGGCCCATATTTTGTTGTAGAAGGGTGGAGAAAGGAATTGGCCCATATTCTGTTGTAGAAGGGTGGAGGATCATCTAGGGTCTGCAGCAGGGTCCTCCTCAATTTGACATGAGTCTGTGTCTGGGTGGGCTTGTTTTGTTAACATTATGTTGGTAGCAGGTGACGTTCATTTTATCTCAATGTAGGTTGCTAAACTTGAAAGAGAGAAGACTCAAGAAACTAAGCGTATCCGTGAGGTGGAGCAGCGCAAGCAGACTGTGCAGATCACGGAGCTAAAAGCCAAACTTCATGAGGAGAAAATGAAGGAGCTGCAGGCTGTGAGGGAGAACCTCATCAAACAGCATGAGCAGGAGATGACGCGGATGGTGAAAGTCCGAGACAGCGAAATCCAGCGCCTCAAGTCAGCGCTGTGTGCGCTGCGGGATGGGAGCAGTGATAAAGTAAGGACAGCGCTGACTATTGAGGCTCGTGAAGAGGCCAGAAAACAGTTTGACTCTGAGCGCCTTAAGCTTCTGCAGGAAATTACTGAACTGAAGTCTGCCAAAAAGCAGGTAGATGAGGCCCTTAACAATATGATCCAAGCTGATAAGATCAAGGCGGGGGATCTTCGGAGTGAGCATCAGTCCCACCAGGAAGCAATTTCCAAGATCAAATGGGAGAGTGAAAGGGATATTCGCCGCCTGGTCAGTAACCAAAACAATTCATGTGTTCTCTTACTCTGTAGTGAGCTTGCCTCTTGCGCCTCTTAGCTTTTGTGAATAACGGAACTCTGCAATGTGCCTCCGTTTGCAAAAGTATTAAAAACTTCTCATCATTTCTCAGCAGTAAATAGATCATGGTAGGTCGGCTAGAGCAACCACTGTGATGGCAGCTAACACCTTAAAATAAGAGTGATTGGCCTAGTTCGTAAGGATTTGGCTTGCTGAGATGCTAATATATGTGTAATGCAAACTGTTAGAAAAAGAGAGTTTGCATCTGCATTTGCAGTTTGTTAGTTTTTCTAGCCCTTGTGATGGTATCCTAAACACATTAAACCATGGCAGGAGGGGAGTTATCTTTTAGTTTAGTTTTAGCCTCGGCATAGCCTTCAGTGGTGACTCAGGAAAATGAACAAAATGAGACTCACATAATGATGGTGCAAGTTGCCATGTTTCCCTATCATCCGGGGAGCTGGACCTGCTTGCAATGGTGGAAAGTTTGGCATGAGTAAAAGAAATGGTAATTTAAACTTAAACTGTAAAGAGTGATTTTTTTTTTTTTTCTTTTTCTTCCCCCCTCCCCCCCCAGTTCAAAGCTATGTACTGGGGGTATATTCTTGTGTTGCCAAAATGCTCAATAACGTAATACAGAGTAGTAGTGGTGGATTCTTCTCACCTGCCCTCTGAATTTTGACACTTCTTGTTACTTTGATCCTCATTTGCAGTTCTGTGTAGTCATGAAGACAAACTACTTTTTTTCTCATCTGAAATTGAGGATCTGTGTTCAGGGTTTTACTATAAAAAGGAACAATAGTGAAATTGAGGATAAAACTGAGCCATTTAGTAACATTAAGATCAACTCGGGTTCCGCGTATATATGGTATGATTTTATCGTTGGCAACTGATGAAGGGCTTTTTGAAGGCTATTTACTCACAGAAGAACCTTGAACAAATCCAGAATTATTTTTATCTGACTTGTAGAAGTGGTTTCCAAATCCAGTGTATTGCTATCAGTGTGGAGGAAATCACATCAGAGTGACATCTAGTTAATGGAGATCAGAATCTAGTCGAACTCATTTGAAAAACCCTTTGCGGAGGATTTCAGCAAGCTTAGAAAGCTGCAAGACTGGAAAGTATCTTTGGCAGCTTCAGGCAAAATTTAGCATAGATGTAACTTTTGTTTTCAGGGAATAATTTATATAATTCCCAGAAAATAGTACTTTTTTGCCAGAGTGATTTTCAAATTCTGGTTCATCAGATTTTCTTGAGCTCCATGACGTTAGCAGCTTTGTACCAATTTTCATGGTTGAAAGCCTTGTATGGGCTGATCTTATTCTAAGTTTTAATCTAAAATTTTTCTCTCAGCCATCATTCTTAAAGTTGCTGTGAGGTGAAATAAGAGGCACTTCTTTTTGTCTTGGATAGTCCTGGGATATTAGGCAGAAATGAAGTAGCAATAAAATGAATAGCCTTGAATTTGCACTCAGTAGAAGGTTAATAACATGGCAGTCAGCTTTAAGAAATACTGGGTCTGCACAGATCTTCTGTTTGTGAGAATCTGACTGTAACCTCTACTGTCTCAGCTAATGTACCTCCATTTACATGAGCAGGAGCTAGTTTAAACTGTTTTGGGTTTGTC
Source organism: Phaethon lepturus (assembly GCF_000687285.1). NCBI lineage: Eukaryota > Metazoa > Chordata > Aves > Phaethontiformes > Phaethontidae > Phaethon > Phaethon lepturus. The sequence goes on along the minus strand of NW_010518716.1, from coordinate 16,550 downwards.
AGAGTTTATACTTACTTTTCATTAGTATAAATAACTGGTCAAAATGCAGTGTGAAAGTCTGAACTCTTCATCCAGTTATCCATTAGCACATCACACCATGCTCAGTTCCTGGGCTTCACTCTGTGTTAAGGCTGGTGAATCTGCCTCTGTGCCAATGTACGGCACATAGGGGGTTCAGC
>NW_010518716.1:0-16351 GCF_000687285.1 Phaethon lepturus | reverse complement strand
ATGTTGTTGTGGTTTTTTCCTCCAAAGCAGTACCCCCAGCCACAAACATGGCTATGCAAGAATTTCCACACCTCTGCCCCTTTCATACCAGGGGTGACCAGACTGTGATGATTCTGGCTGGGTCCTGGTTTTAGCCTTCCTATCAGCTCCCAACTCCCAAATCCCAATTTTCCCTACTCTGCTGAAAGACTTCAGCTGATATTGAAGTAAATCTGTGGTCATCCTAGAAAGGAGCATAAAAAGAAGAAAACAAAAATGATCTTAATGAATGCAAGGACATGTGAGACATTACCAAGTTGCTTGTCTAGGAATGTGCTAACTTTTTATGTCAAATGAATTTCTTTTTACTGAACCCATCCTTTTCAAATTACTGTTCTCTGTATGGTGGTAAGAAATCTCCACTTTTCCAATTGATCCTAACTTTTCACAGCCACTCACTTATGGCTGCATCCTGGTTTTGCTGGGATAGAATCATAAAATCAGCGTTCTGTTCAGGAAAGCTGCGTTTCTGAGAAGACTGCTGTACCTGCTACTGTGAGAAAAAAGTTGATTAAGACACTTTGTTTTAGTTCATGGCCAGCCGTGGTGTGCGGGTGTCCGTAGTGATCAAGGCCTCTAGCAGTCTTGAGATAGCCAGGTGCTAAAGCTGGGAGGAACGGAGGCTAAGGCAGCTGACCCAGGCTGCCTGTGTACTGGAGGTATACTCTTGTGTTGCCAAAATGCTCAGTAACATAATACAGACTAGTAGTGGTGGATTCTTCTCACCTGCCCTCTGAATTTTGACAGCAGAAGTATTCTATACCATAAATGTTGCGCTCACTATAAACTGGGGAGTCTTCCGGGAGCGGCTCTCTGCCTGCATGGCTGCCATCCCTGGAGGGTCTCACCCATCACTCTGCTCCCAAGGCTATCCTTTTCAAATTACTGTTCTCTGTATGGTGGTAAGAAATCTCCACTTTTCCAATTGATCCTAACTTTTCACAGCCACTCACTTATGGCTGCATCCTGGTTTTGCTGGGATAGAATCATAAAATCAGCGTTCTGTTCAGGAAAGCTGCGTTTCTGAGAAGACTGCTGTACCTGCTACTGTGAGAAAAAAGTTGATTAAGACACTTTGTTTTAGTTCATGGCCAGCCGTGGTGTGCGGGTGTCCGTAGTGATCAAGGCCTCTAGCAGTCTTGAGATAGCCAGGTGCTAAAGCTGGGAGGAACGGAGGCTAAGGCAGCTGACCCAGGCTGCCTGTGTACTGGAGGTATACTCTTGTGTTGCCAAAATGCTCAGTAACATAATACAGACTAGTAGTGGTGGATTCTTCTCACCTGCCCTCTGAATTTTGACAGCAGAAGTATTCTATACCATAAATGTTGCGCTCACTATAAACTGGGGAGTCTTCCGGGAGCGGCTCTCTGCCTGCATGGCTGCCATCCCTTCTCCCTGCGCTGGAGCTGTGCCGCTCACAGTGTCTGCCAGCCAGCGTTCGCTGCTGGGAGTATGCAGCTTGTGACCACTGTCTGGGCTGAGTATAAGTCTGCGTACTTTATAGTGCTTTAGTATTAGTTTTATCGTTTTATTAAATCTGTTTCTATTTCAACCCATCTGAACCCTTTTTTCCCCCAATTTCCCTTTCTCGGCTGAGAGAGGGTTTTCGGGGGATAGAGCAATTGCTAGAGTTTGGCCCAGAGGTGGGCTAAACCAAGACAGGCTGAAACCTCAGTGTCTTTTTTTACAAGCCTGGTGCAGTATGATATAGCAGATTTAAGTGGTAAACACCACTATTAAGTAAACCACGTACTACTAGACTAGAGAAGGCTGAAATGCTGTTGACTTTACATAGTAATATCATTGTTCTGGTGTTTCTCTCATTCAGATGGACGAGATCAAGGCTAAAGACAGGATCATATTTTCCTTGGAGAAAGAACTGGAGACACAGACAGGCTATGTGCAGAAGCTGCAGCTGCAGAAGGAAGCTCTGGATGAACAACTGTTCTTGGTGAAGGAGGCAGAGTGTAACATGAGCAGTCCCAAGAGAGAAATCCCTGGAAGGGCCGGAGATGGTTCAGAGCACTGCAGCAGCCCTGTATGCAGGTTTTACTGGCCCCAGCAAAAGAGGAACATGGCCGTGTTTCTCTTGCTTAAATGTTTTTCTCAGGCCCTGGGAAAACATTCCCACTCTTACCACAGAGAAGTTATGTCCATAGATTCTTCAGAGAGAATGCTAGTGGGACAAAGTTTAGAAGTCTGTTTTCTCAGTCGCTCTATTTACAAATATAAAACAACTTAAATACTTAGTGCCCCTTTGAAAGAATCATTCCGTGAACATAACTACCTGGATAGCATGCATCCTCAAAAACAGATAGAATTGGGAGGATGTGCAGGGAGAAGTCTGGTGGGGGAATCCAGGAGACTCTTAGGAGATCCTCCTGTTTCTCTGTCTTATTCTTGACATATACAGCCCTTGCTTGCTATTATTTACAAAGCATGCAACTCACTGGTTGTGTGACAAAATATATGATGTTTACACAACAAATGTGTATATATACACATATTTACACATATACAAATGAGGAATAAGAAAGTAAATGCAATTGATACCAAAAAGGGCGTCTGTACTTTTTTGCCTGACATAGTGGCTCAGCAAATAGAAGCAGTGTATAGGAAAAGGCAATAAAAATTAGAATCTTCTAGCTTTTTGTCTCTTCTTCCCATTTGTAAATAGATGTCAACATCTGTTTGGTTGCTTTCTCTCTTTTTTTTTTTTTTTTTTTTAACAACTGGAAAATTTCAATCTTAAAGTATGCCCCAAACCAGATACTTTCTTCCAAAATATTTTTTTTTTTAGCAGCATGTTCAATATTGTAAAAATCCATAAATATAACTTGTTAATGACGACAGCTTAAGTTGACTGGTGTGTAGCTTTTGAGGATTCTTCTTTCAAGCATGTATTTTGAAAAGAATCACTAATTGTATTATGTTGTTGCCAATCAACAGGACTTGCGCAGAAACCAGAAGAGGATAGCAGAGTTGAATGCCACAATTCGGAAGCTGGAAGACAGGAACACCTTGCTCGTTGATGAACGAAATGAACTGGTGTGTGAACTTTGCGCTATCAGCCTGAGGAGGTCAGGAGCCATAGAGAAAGGCAAAGAGAGGAGGATCCAAGGATGACAGCCAGTGAGGAATATGCCTTTTCCATCCCTCAAACTAGTCACTCAGGAGGCTGAGGATGATTTTTTTTTTATCCTAGAATTAAACAGTAATTTCATTGAAGTTACAGGAGTACAAAATCACAACAGAAGTTGAAGCAGAGAGTCTTCTAGGTTTCTGTATGAATGCTTATGTTTCCTCCTTGACCTTTTCAGCATACAACAGTGTATGGTGAGACTTAACCTGTAAATGAAATAAAGTCTGTAGTCCAGTATTTGACCAGATTGAGAACAGTTAAGTATCAGATCTAGGAAAATGGACAACGGTGAATGGATCCCTTTATCTGATTTATTCCTAGATGGTGACACCCATGTGTTGAAGTCAGCACTCTGGCTTTTTAATCTCTCTGTATTTGTACTTCTGTGATTAAGGATGAGGGTGGTGAAATTCGACTCTTGATTTTTTTTTTTTTTTTTTTTATTCCTGAGATAGAAGTCCTAATGCACTCCTTTCATATAAATTTAACTGGCTTGGATCTCCTCAATGTTCTTAATGTAATATTTGCAAAATAATGTCTTATCAAGATTGCAAATTATAAATTTGTTCAGTTATTGAGAAGCTCTTAACCCCCAAATTTCTTTGATACTGAATAGCTTGGAGTCTGATGAGTCAGCTTGATTAGCTGTTGCATGTCATTAAATATTCAGGGTATTTTTTAACAAGGAAAAAAATAATTTTAAAAGGCTTCGAAGCTGTATCTTGCACAGTGTGACTACAATGAACACGTTTTGTTAAATGTGACCAGGAGTACTGCTGGAAATGCCATACACTTTAAGATACAGTTGGACCAGCAATAACTAACCTCATTCTTAGGGTAGGACCAATGGTTGTTTTGCCCACAACTGTGCTGATCAAAGATGTAACCACTTCCTAGTTGCTTCCCCCTTTCCTGTTAGCAGAAGAGATCTTCAGGTACTTGCTAACCTGATTCAGACAAAATCTCTGGGTTAGTTTAAATAGCTCGGTAAGATGATGTGATGATGTAAGTAAATGTGGTTAACTGTCCTTAATAGCCATTAGAAAACTCTCACAGTCCTTTCCTCAGCAGAACTGCAAGGGGCAGGAACCTCTCAGTGATGAACAGTAACACAGAACTGGGACAGTGCCTTTGTTAGGTAGATCATCTGGACACAAAGATGATGTCTTTCCACAGCCACATGCCATCTTCCTTGTTCTCCCTTAGAAAAAGAAATTATATCTATAAACCTCACAGTATTACTGGATGTATCTAATTTTTCAGAGGAAGAGATCTTGGTTAAAACTCTAGTTGTACCAGTACTGGAACTTCCAAGCATGCCCTAAGATACCTTGCTATCTTATGGGATTTGTTGTTTAAATGTTATGTGATTTCTTCATTAAAACAAAGTTCATTGTGCATGTGCACAAGTATTTCACTGTGTGGCATTAAAAACCAGACTTACAACTAGGTTGTTATTGCTGTGATCCAAACTGAGTTGGTACCTATGCAAATCTGTCTTTCAATGAGAAAATCAGTGGGTTTCTTGCAGATAAAGCACAGGTCATTTCAGACCTTTGTAGCAGCTTTGCAGTGCTTACACAGTGCTCAAACTATGTCTGAGTTTTCCCATAGCCATATTTTGGAAACAGGTATGCAGAATTATGGTTTCAGATTTATAGATAAAGTAAGTAATGGAAGCTGTAAGCATCATTTCCATTTTACTGGGACAGTAGTCCTACAGGGAGAACAAAGGAGGGAGAAAAAATATCTTTTATTTGGATTATTTACAATTATTAATTGTATTATCAATCCAGTTGAAGCGTGTCCGAGAAGCTGAGAAACAATGTAAACCTCTTCTGGAAAAGAACAAGTGCCTCACGAAGAGAAATGATGAACTTATGCAGTCTTTGCAGCGCATGGAAGACAAACTGAAAGCAGTCGCTAAAGAAAATATAGAAATGGTTGGTACTGAAGACCAAAATGAGGATTACTGTATCATCTATGTTATGGTGGCCACATCTGCATAGTGTATGCATGTATATACATAGAGAAAATGTGTTGTATATAGCGTGTAATACTATTGATGAGATATAGAGACCTAAGTATGGCTATATAATAGACTTACATACTATAACATTGTGTATTATGCATATATGTGCAATATATTTAAGTGAATGCATAATCATAGTCATTAATACTATCCCAGAATGTAGAATTTTGAGTTTCAATTGTTTTAAAGAAAAAGAAAAAAAATAGTTGTATCTTTGAGTTATATCCCCCTGGGCTATTTTGCATCTGGAACTCAAAAAACAAGCTGTTAAGAGCAATGATTACAGCCAGCATGATGTTCATCTTTCAATGTACATGTTCTTGTTAGAGCCTATGATGGCAAAGTATGGTTCTGGTCTGCCACTGAGCACATACAATCTCTCCATAAAACATATGCATGGCAGATGGATATGGGAATGGGAGAATGGTGATGTTACAAATTTGGCTAGGGTTATAAATTTCACATATCAGGGCTATACGAAGCAAGGTCAAACCAGTTATGTCTGTAGATCCTTCAGACAGAATTGCCCTGAGTATCAGTCAGAATCCAGTCCCTATGCATGCACCAATGTTGCTTTCACATTAATGAAAAAAAAAGGAGGTGCTAGTTCTGGTTTGCCAGATGTAAGCTGGCAGGCTGAGAAGACTTCCCCTGCTAAGTGTGTTTGTGTGTCTTGTCTCTCTGGCTTGCAATAGCTACTGCCCTCATCTTGAGCAGGCTGACTGTTCCGCAATGGATGCAGCTTTCCTGCTGATTAGGATGAGATGATCAGATTCACTTTCTTGTCTTACAGAAAAAAGGCTTTAGTGTTACGAGGTTAATCCACTTTAAGACTGCAATTTACCCATGTCCAGAAGACAGATAAACTTATTGCAGGTGTCACGGGTCAGAATTCTTCTTTCACAGCTGTGGTAGCACAGATAACAGCCCCTTGGGCTCTCCTACAGCAAAGAGAAGGGACTTGGGAATCTGCATGCATTAGACGTCAGTGGGCAGCACCACTGGGGCATGTATGTGCACACAGCACATATGTTCTAACTTAGCTCCCTGACATCTGCTCTTTACAGTATAGATGCCCAAATTATGGAAGTTAGCAAGCTGTAGGTGGCTAGAGTAATTGTCATGGGCTGTACCCATCTCTTCTCCCACATATGCTCAGGAGCAGTCAGGACGTGAACTTCTAGTTAAAATAGATGCGGTACCACGTTTCTTGCCTTTTTTTGATTCTGACTGGATGCATGTCTTTCACATGACTAAAGCATGTCTGTTTCCTCACTGTATATGGTCATATGATGGGTATCAGTAAGGGCATGGGGTTATAGGAGTAGATACTATTTGCATACCCTCTGGACAGGTAGGGGATTCAACTATATTTGCCACGTGTTAGGGCATCTTGGTGCATGGCAAAGGAAGAGCTATGGTATATGACCTTTAACGGCTGCTGTAGAGGCTATATTGCCACACAGTAAGTAAATAGATAAAGCTTTGTTGTTCTGGTTGAGGAACTCAGCCTTGCTGTGCTGCTTTATTGTTGAGAAGTGCTGACAGGTATTAGAAAAGTTATAAAAATGGTGTAGCTGGAGCTACTTAGGCTGTACAGTTTAAATGAAAGATGATGTCTAATTTTTAACTGAAAGGTGGTCTTTTTGTCTTTTAATTGGTGGATCTTATTTTATCTGTTGTTTCTTTTTACCACAGAGAGAAAAAATGACATCACATCCTCCTCTAAAGAAATTAAGATCTCTCAATGACCTGGATCAGGCTAACGAGGAACAAGAAACTGAATTCTTAAAGCTTCAGGTCATAGAACAACAGAACATAATTGATGAGTTAACAAGGGTATGTCTAGAGCACAAGGAAATTAGGAATGATTCCTGTGTACAGTTCACCACTGATAGTATTTCTTCTTATAACTGAGGTCTGAGGGTTAATATCTTATGTTACTTTTAACACCTGCAAATTTTTAGATGTAGGTGTGTGTGGATGAAGTTTAACTGAATTTCTAGTGGGGCATCAGACCTTACAACTCAAAAGTATAACTCTTGTGTGTGAATTGAGCTCTAGAAATGAACACAGACTAAGAACTGTGGAGCTTGGGAAGTTACCTACATATTCACAAGCCAAGCTGTGCCAAGCTGTTTTACCATTATAATTAAGCTACCATGAAAAAGTTTCCTTAAGAGGCAGGCACACAGTGCAATATCATGTGCTGGAAAAGTGTGTGCTGCTAGACAGTGGTTCACTAGTTCATTTAATAGTGACAACCCCTTTTTCATCTCACTTTGCATTATGATGTTGAGGGGAAGGAGAAAGAGACTCCAAAAGAGGCTGTTGCCTCTTCTAAGACATCATTGCTAGGAGTGGCAAGATCAACACTACTTATTGCAGCCTTCCAGGACTTAAACAGAGCCTATAAGAAAGATGGGGATAGACTTCTTAGCAGGGTCTGTTGCAACAGGACAAGGAGTAACGGTTTTAAACTAAAAGAGGGCAGATTTAGACTACATAGAAGGAAGAAATTTTTCACAATGAGGGTGGGGAAACACTGGCACAGGTTGCCCAGAGAGGTGGTAGATGCCCCATCCCTGGGAACATTCTAGGTCAGGTTGGATGAGGCTTTAAGCTACCTGATCTAGTTGAAGATGTCCCTGCTCATTGCAGGGGGTTTGAACTAGATGATCTTTAAAGGTTCGTTCCAACCCAAAGATTCTATGATCATTTAATGACTTTGAGACAGAGGCAGCATCTCCTCTGCAGGGAAGGCAGACAGCCTCTCATACAAAGCCCAAACCAGTCCCCTGCAACAGGCCTCCCAGTGATTTTAACAGGAAATCCATGAGCACCTGTCATTTGACAGCCTGTCAAGGCAACTGCACAAGGGTGGGTTTTTTTTTTCAGATATCCCATCTTCCCTTCTTTAAGTGGTTTTCAGCTGGCATACATACAGATTTGGATATGAATCCTCACTTCCACTTGGAATCAGATTCCTGTTTGAATGTATGAACAGAGACACGGTGGAAGCCCGATAATTTATTTCCTCTGTAGATTTGGCCTTCTACAGCTGCAAACAAGAGAAGAAAGAGTAAATTTCTAATCTTATTTTCTAGGACAGGGAGAAACTAATTCGTCGCAGAAAGCATAAAAGGAGCTCAAAGCCAATTAAGGTAAGAGGAAAAATTGCTTGTAGCTCATAAAAATACTAGTAGGCTCTATAGGAAAACACATTTTAACAATCTGATTAATGAGAGATTTGTGGATTATAACAATCTGCTTTAGTGATTGGGTTTATAAACACCTTAGTTACTTTGGGAGAGCTTTTTAAGTCCACTTTGAAATTCAGTTAAGGGTGTGTAGCTATTTTCAGTTTTACTTTCAGCAAAATGGGGCCTAGATGTGTCATCACATTGTTTCTATATGGGTTTTGAAGCAGTACACAGCAGACATAACTGGGAGACAAGGACTAAAAAGCATTTTCATCAGTCAACTTTGTTTCTAATCCAGAGATTATAACATGGGAGAATATGGCTATTATCTTCACTTGGAAAAGTATGAACAAAAAAAAAGATAGCACATGCAGAAGGTTATTAGTATCTTTGGTACATGTTTTTTGTGTGATTCAAGATTTAGAAGGTTCCCTGTTCTGCACACATTTCCAGCTCTTTATGGTGTTATCTTTGCACACCAGTCTGCATATTGATAAATGTCTTCTGAACAGTTTTGGGGTTAACAAACAATTCTCTTGCCTTCCTGCAAGGGCAGAGACTTTTCCTTTAGGCTGTTGCTGCTCCCATTATGTTTTCCAAGTCTTAGATTGAGACAGATCCTCAGCTCAGAAAAATTAATCAGCAAACTCATTCTCCACCAGCACAAGACCTAATCTTCAATATGGCTCCTTTTGGGTTTTGTTTGGAGATGGTAGTTGCAGGGGTAGCCCACTGCTCTTTTTTCATGTCTTTCCTGTTTTAAGTAATCAGCAATGTGATTTTGAACTAACCTTCCCTGCTCCCCACCCCTCAGAGACTCATGCTACCTGTTTCTAAGGAGATTCAGAAATCATGTTTTTCCCTTCTTTAGAGACATGTGGTGGATACAGTTTTTGGGTACGATGATGATTCCATGGACTCTGAATCATCCTCTGTGGCATCGTATAGAACAGACAGAACACCAGCAACCCCCGATGATGATCTGGATGAGGTAAGATCTGACTCTTTCCATAATCAAGGACAGGTTTTCCAGAGACTTTGCTTCCAAAACAAGTGGCCAGGCTCTCAAAAACACTTAGGTTTTTATAGCGCATATTGAGTGATAACTTCTTCATTAAGTTTGGCCTCAATTTTGGTTAGTGATATACTGAAATGCTGAGAGGTTCTTTCAAAATCTAGTTGATAGAGTCTACAGCTATGACTTCATTGCAATCAGGTATTTTTTTCCTCTCTCTCTTCAAGAAAATAAACCTATTACATTTCTTTTAGCTTAAAGACCTATAAATGCTGTATAAATTCCACATTCTTATTAACTCATATCACAGCAAGCTCACTAAAAAAGCTATTTGAATCAAGACCTGTAAACCAACTATTGTGCTTAACAAATCACGCTTAGGTTCTTTGCTTTGGCAATGCTCTACTGTCTGGTTCTTAGACATGTCCTTTCTCATCCTTCAGAGTTTAGCAGCAGAAGAATCAGAGCTGCGGTTTCGACAGCTGACAAAGGAGTATCAGGCCCTGCAGAGAGCATATGCACTACTGCAGGAGCAGACAGGAGGTATCATAGATGCTGAAAGAGAAGCCAAGGTCAGTATTTGATTGAGGGTAAAAGCATTTCATTGCTATCAGGACATACAAACCCCTCAAAGTGACATACAAGGGAATGGAGTTGCACACAACATCCATACAACTGAGAGATGTCCATTTCACTCATTTGCTGAATACGTTCAAAGACAGCAACAATTAAGAATGGACACAATCACGCAGTTTGCAAGGGGCTGTCCTCCACCTGAACTTGAAAACCCTGCAGTTAGGCAGCCATGCCAAAGCAGGCAATTCTGCAGTTTGGCACAGAATCACAAGGATTTTCTCATCTTTTGCTAAGATGTGAAAGGACTGGTTTTAAAGGTAAATGGAAGCCTGTGGGTTTTCACAAAGGCATGTATTGCAACAACTTTAGGAATATTCACCTGAATGTTTCTAACAGAGACATGCAAATTACATTCAAATTTGAATCTGATGCAGACTACAGTAAACCTTCCAAGGCTAAAACTGTTGCCCTCCTAATAAAATCGTAGAATCATTCAGGCTGGAAGGGACCTCAGGCAGTCTCCAGTCCAAACTCCTGCTCAAAGCAGTGTCAGTTGTGAGATCGCACCAGTCTGTTTAGCACTTAGTTGAGTCAGCTTTTGAAGACCCCCCCAGGGCATCTATAATTGCGTCTTTCCACTACCTTTTGCCACACTCCTCTACTAAGCACTTTTCTTCAATTCAGTGACTGCCCCTTACAGGGGTCTTTGAGCAAAGCCCATCACCCGAATACCTGAGCCTGGGTTTCACTACTGTAATGCAACACATGGTAATAATAGGCTTGGGTGGGGAGAGGGGCCTGATCTACCCCTCTGTTCCCTTGTATCATCTGTATGCCAATCTGAGGGATGGCACAAAACATTGCTAAGCCAGAATTTTTCTAACAGTTACTCACTTGGTGGAAGCAACAGCATAAATCCAGACTCTGCTGTGTTTGGTTTCCTTTTAATACCAGTCACATTGCTGGTTTTGTTGCTGTTTAATGCTGTGCCTGACTTCAACAGGCTCAGGAGCAGCTCCAAGCTGAAGTCCAGAGATATAAAGCCAAAATAGAAGATCTGGAGAAAACTTTGGCACAGAAAGGGCAGGTAAGCACTTCTAGTGTATTTTCTTTTCCTATTTTGAATCTTACCTGCTCTGCTTACAAAATACCTAGCACAATTTCAGTATAGACTTCCATGAGATGTAGTGTCGCTGTTTAGTAAACAGGCAGTTCTAGGGAGTTCAGAAGCCTTGCTACAGCTTGGTAGACTAATATGTTCTTATGCTGTAAACGACAGTCCATTCCTGTAGGATTTTAAAGCTTGAATATTGTGGCTCAAGTTTTCAATAAACATGCCCATTCTCATGGAGTTTGATTATTCTGTAATAGTACTGCTTCATCCAACAGGACTCGCACTGGGTGGAAGACAAACAGCTATTCATTAAGAGGAACCAAGAGCTTTTAGACAAGGTATGTTCCCAAGTTTTGCGTGTTCACTCTGAAGGATCCTGTAATATGCTTTTTGGACATGCAGTCTGGTACTTACAGGTGTAGTATAAGGATATAACAGCAAAGATTAATATGGACAGGGTAACATATGGAAAGACAAGCCCTCTCCAGCTCTGCTTAGGCACTGTTGTTGCTGGCAGTTGCTGATGCACCAGCTCTGCTGGTAAGCTCCAGCCTGAGAGCTGGAAGCTCCCTTCATTGGTCTGGCTCTGAGGTACAAAACTTTATTCCAGTAGCATTTCACTGAAGAGTCTGCTGCTGCATTGGCAGGATATTTTGAGTTTAGCTTCTGGGTGTGAAACAGCAGTAGACATACAGACACTTTCTAGCACCAGGACCCTTTCATACTCCTAGTCCCTGTGTATTCTGTATATTTTTAAGGCCTTAAAGTCATCTCTAGGTCCAGTGAAACTTGTACTGGTCAGTCCCTTGGTACATTTAGGAATAGCACCTGTTTGTGTGTGTATCTATATTTGTATGTATGTATATATTTTTAATCATGGAACATAAGGATACAAAAGACCTCAACATTGCTTCTATGTCACCAACAGTAACAGCAGTGGCCATATGTATGACTGCCATCAGCAAGAGGCCATAACTCCCAGCACCAGGTCTCCTGCCTTCTTTCACCTCTTCAGATGAGATTTTATATAATCATAGAATAGTTTGGGTTGGAAGGGACCTTTAAAGGTCATCTAGTCCAACCCCCTGCAATGAGCATGGGCATCTTCAACTAGATCAGGTTGCTCAGAGCCCCGTCCAACCTGACCTGGAATGTTCCCAGGGATGGGGCATCTACTACCTACCTGGGCAACCTGTGCCAGTGTTTCCCCACCCTCATTGTGAAAAATTTCTTCCTTCTATGTAGTCTAAATCTGCCCTCTTTTAGTTTAAAACCATTACTCCTTGTCCTGTTGCAACAGGCTCCACTAAAAAGTCTGTCCCCTTATTTCTTATAGGCCCCCTTTAAGTCGTGGAAGGCTGCAATAAGGTCTCCCCAGAGCCTTCTCTTCTTGAGGCTGGACAACCCAAACTCTCTCAGCCTGACCTCATAGGAGAGGTGTTCCATCCCTCTCACCATTTTTGTGGCCCTCCTCTGGACCCTCTCCAACAGGTCCATGTCTTTCCTGTGCTGCGGGCTCCAGAGCTGGACACAGTACTCCAGGTGGGGTCTCACCAGAGTGGAGTAGAGGAGCAGAATCCCCTCTCTCACCCTGCTGGCCACGCTGCTTTGGGTGCAGCCCAGGATATAGCCCCCACCTCTGGGCTGCGAGTGCACATTGCCAGCTCATGTCCAGCTTTTCATCCACCAGTACCCTCAAGTCCTTCTTGGCAGGGCTGCTCTCAATCCCTTCATCCTCCAGCCTGTATTGATACTGGGGCTTGCCCCGACCCAGGTGCAGGACCCTGCACTTGGCCTTGTTAAACCTCATGAGGTGCACACAGGCCCATGCCTCAAGCTTGTCCAGGTCCTTCTGGATGGCATCCTGTTCCTCAGGCATGTCAACCACACCAGTCAGCTTGGTGTTGCCTGCAAACTTGCTGAGAGTTCACTTGATCCCGCTGTGTCATTGATGAAGATATGAAACAGTACTGGTCCCAATACTGGTCCCCTGAAGGACACCACTTGTCACTGATCTCCATCTGGACATTGAGCTGTTTATTAGCCTGTGTTTCTGCCCTTCCATAAACACACCTAATAAGTCTCCAGCCCTGTGCCGTCCTTCCCCATCCAGACAAACTGACCTAGGGGGGCTCATTTGACCTCAATCTTACCATGGTCCCTAGCTGTCCTTGTTTCAGCCCTACTCAGAAAATCTGACTGCAAATTATACATCCTGGCACTGGCTGGAGACTTGCAGAAGAGAGCAGGCTGAGGAGGTAGTGGTAGAGTTGTCCACAACAAGTAAGCTATAGACAGTTGGCCAATGGGTGGTATTTAAGTCTATCTGCTAATTGACAGAACTACTCTTGTGGGGTTGCTTGCTGTGCTGTTCACCCAAGCACTTGCATGGGGTGGGATAGCTGCTCAGTAACTGCTTCCACAAAGAGAGCTCTTCCTGCATGCCATCTGTACTTCATGTACTATACACTGGGAATCTCTAATCTAGCCCAAGCTCTTCTCCAGGGCAGCTGCAGCTGTTTCTGTGTCATCCCTGGACATTTATCCACCCTGCTCAGAGTCCTCCAACAATGGTATCTCCACATCCCTCCCTAATCTATTCCAGTGCTTTACCATGAGAGCAGTGTCTTTTATAGCTAACGTAGACTAATTAATAGCTAACCTGATATCTCTGTAGAGTTAACTTCCCTGCTGATCTTCACTAGGATTGGATTGTTTTAGGAAAACCTCCAGCCTAAGCATTTTATTATGTTTATGAGGTTGATGAGCAGAAGTTCACCTGTAAACTAAAGACTCACTGAGATAAAACAGCAAGTAGTGAATCATCTCTAGAGTTTGGATTTTGCACTGCCTATGCTACCTGAACTACTACTCACCAAATATTCCATGTTTCTTGTAACAGTCACACAGATCCTGAATTTACATATTTCTATTAGATAGAGAAACTGGAAGCAGAAAACAACCGTCTGCAACAGGAGCTGCAGGATGCCCGAGACCAGAATGAGCTGCTGGAGTTCCGCAACCTTGAGCTGGAGGTGATGGATGAGCTCGTTACAGTAGAGCTGGTAGCAAATTAAACTAGTGCACTTGCATTGGACACGCAACTTTAATCAAGTGTTTACACCAGCATTGTAAATGTTGTACATTTGTTACCTTGTTACATCAGAGTAACAAATCAGGGCCAGCATTTTTAATTGTAAGCTGTAGAAATGTGTCAGTGCTCATATCCCGGAAACAGTAAGCTCCATACTTGACTGGTTCACCAGTCTGAGGTGAGTGCCTAGTGTGCATAGATAAGTTTAGCTGATTAATGTCAGTGTGGCTCTTAGTTACCACACCTGTGGGTATATTTTTTCTAGTACTTTGGAGCAGTCTGTTGTCAGCATGCTTTGTTCTTACTGCTGGTGTGGAGTACAGATGTCCAGTGCTGGCCAGAATCTAATAAAATTAACAGAAATTAATTACATTTAAATTAACCAAATAAGCAAGGCTTAAACCCCATCCTTGTGTACTTTGCTCAGGGCTGCATCCTGGTTCACAGCTAAGATTTCTCCTGAGAATAGGCATCCAAGGTTTGTTGGTTTGTTGGTTTGTTTTTATGAACCTGAGCAGATCTTGGAGAAGAAAGAAATGTTGAGCATACTTTTATCTCTAATAGCTGAAGAGTAGAGTGTTCCTCTAAGAAGTCAGAGATGCAGGTACAGTTCCCTCTTCATGGTCTTCAAAGACCTACTTTTCCCCTATGAAAATCTTACTGCTGATCTATAAACTATACTGGCTTTGTTCTTTTCCCCTCTTTCAGCAAGGGTGATGAGACAGGAGTTCAAGTTTCATTGAGAGTGCTGCTATGAGAAGTGCACCTCTCTAGCCCTGTGCTTGAAGGACTGGAACTGTTTGAAGTTTAATTCAGCAATGATCAATGAAATTGCATAAGCAGTTGTAAGAGAAAGTATCAGAAAGCTGTTGTCTTCCAGTACCACACCTGTGGGATAAAAGGGTTGTACCTTGTCCCCTCTGCCCCAGCGAATTTTTACTTCTTTTCTCTGTGAGGACTTGGCTGTGAGGGGAAGGGGGGCTGTCCTACCCAAACCAATCTGTACTGGGCAAATAGAGCACTCTTCGTTGCAGAGGAGAAACGTCGTGTCAGCTCCTGCAGCAGAGGGAGCTGAAGCCAGGCCTGTGACAGCCTGCAGGGCACTCCGGCGCTGCTGGGATGTCTGCAGATCCCCAGTGCTGCTGATGTGGACTGGCTTGTGCTTGCGGCTAGCAGTGCCAGTTCAGCCGCCCTGCTGTGAGCACCTGAGGATGTCTAGGGTACAGAGCCACGGTGCTCAAGAAATGCAGGCTCCCTGGACAAGGGTTTGCAACAGCTGAGGCATGTTTAGATTTAATCTCTCTGTGCCTCAGCTTCCTGCCACTGTTGTGGAGATAAGACACATTTTATACAGGGTGAACGTGGTCTTGCTCCTACAGCCTTTATCATCGTTCGTGCCAATGCCGGCATGTGTGAAAAGCCAACAGTGCCTGCCTCTGTGCATACAGTGCTTGGCCTGGAGTTGTCCTAATTTATGTCTGGAGGCTGTAGGCCCTGGCACAATGAATAGCGACAGCCTATCTGCCCACTTGCAAGCACTGTCACTTTTGCAGGCACAGGACACATTCCCTGTTGAGCAGCTCTCCTCATGACCTGTGTTAGGTAAGAAAGGTCCCTCAGGTGACATTGCAGATCGATGGAGGAGCTCCAGGAGCCTCTGCAGGTGGCCAGAGGGCTGGGTCAGGCCTTGATCTCCCTCTTCGCAGGCTGCCCCTCATTACAGATTCTTGTTACGAGCATGAGCCGACAAAAACTTCCAGCTGGTCTTTTTCTCCAGGATAAGCTGGTTTATTTCTCAGATGTTCTTTCCAGTTGCTGTCTGAGGCCTTATATACTTGCCATTCAGAGCTTGTAGGTAACACAGAACCTTTCCTGCCTCTCATGATCAGGGCTGTGACAGATTTGTCCCTTATTTATAGATCTTCCCACAGTTTTACCTGACAGCTGTGTTTACATATGACATGGAACTGGACTGATAAGTGAATTGCTGTTAATGAAATGTTCATAAACCAAAAATGTATTTGAAAGTGAAATTTGATCTTCACTTCTGTGCTTGCCTGAATACCTGAAAGGGATGAGAAATAACATCTTCAAATTTTTATTTTTGTCTTTGGTCTTTTAAAACTTTTAAAAATA
>NW_010518715.1:0-1476 GCF_000687285.1 Phaethon lepturus | reverse complement strand
TCTTTACCCAGTGAAGAGTAAACCTGTCTAACAGGACTGTCATCTTCACCACCAGCTCGTCTTGCAGCACATGGGGACCACCTGCTCCTGTGTCTTTAAGATTTCCTTCTTAAAGACTGTCCAGCCTTCCTGGACCCTTTTACCCTTCAGGACTGTCTCCCAAGGGACTCTCTCAACCAGTGACCTGAACAGGCTGAAGTCTGCCCTCCAGAAGTCCATAGTAGCAGTTTTGCTGACCCCTCTCCTTACTTCACTCAGAATTGAGAATTCTATCATATCATGGTTGCTAAGACCAAGATGACCTCCAACCACCGCATCTCCCACAGGTCCTCTGTTTGTAAACAGCAGGTCGAGCGAGGCACCTCCTCGGTAGGCTCACTTACCAGCTGTGTCAGGAAGTTATCTCCCACACACTCCAGGAACCTTCTAGACTGTTTCCTCTCTGCTGTGTTATACTTCCAGCAGATGTCCAGTAAATTGAAGTCCACTACAAGAACAAGGGCTAGTGATTGCCAGACTTCTGCCAGTCGCTTATGGAATGTGTCATCTGTCCTTCTGCCAGTCGCTTATGGAATGTGTCATCTGTCTCTTTGTCCTGGTTGGGTGGTCTATAACAGATTCCCAGCAGGTTATCTGCCTTGTTTGCTTTTCCCCTCATCCTTACCCATAAGCACTCGATTTGGTCATCACAATCATTGATTTCTATACAATCAAATCACTCCCTAACATACAGAGCAACCCCACCATCTCTCCTTCCTTGCCTTTCCCTTCAGAAGAGCTTATAGCTACCCACTGCAGCACTCCAGTCATGTGAGTCACCCCACCATGTTTCTGTGATGGTGACTTAAGTCCCAGCTGTCCTGCTGCACAATGGCTTCCAGCTCCTCCTGTTTGCTGCCCATGCTGCGTGCATTGGTGTAGATGCACTTGAGCTGGGCTATTGATTTCACTCCCAACTCTGGCATACCACCCCTAAGCTCATCTCTAGTGAGCCTGGTTTTATCCGCTTCCTCTTTCGAATCTAGTTTAAAGCCCTCTCGATGAGGCCTGCCAACTCTTAAGTGAGAATCCTTTTCCACCTTGGAGATAGTTGCACTCTATCTGCTGCCAGCAGGCCTGGTGTTGTGTAAACCGTCCCATGGTTAAAAATCCCAAAATTCTGCCAACGGCGCCAGCCTCTGAGACACATGTTAATCAGTTGTGTTTTCTTATTCCTTTCAGTGTTCCCCCTTGCCACTGAAGGGACTGATGAAAGCACTACCTGTGTTCCTGCTCCATCGATCAGTCGCCCCAGCGCTCTGAAGTCCCTTTTAATTGTTTTTAGATTTCTTCACGCAACCTCATCGTTGCCAACCTGTAGGACCAACAGTGGGTAGTAATCAGTGGGCTGAACCAGACCAGGGAGTTTCCTGGTGACACCTCTTTCTGGGGCCCCAGGGAGGCTACAGACTTCCCTGTGGGTTGAGTCTGGTCGGC
>NW_010518714.1:1085-27930 GCF_000687285.1 Phaethon lepturus | reverse complement strand
TTCTTGTAGACGGGCGTCACATTGGCAAGTCACAAAAAAAAAATCTACACAAAAAAAGCCACAAAACAGGAGGAGAGAAGCCTTGTGTAGCTGTGCTGATGCAGCTATTGGGATTTAATCACTAGAAAAATAAGTTATTTGACCTCTCCTTGCATACATGGATTCAACTCCACAGTACAGCAACTTCTCAGTAGAGCACATCAGCTCAGAGATTACACTGCATCTTACACATTCAGCCAGTGACAGCTTCTTTAGGAGTGCAGCCTGATCCAGGGCACAAGCAAAATGCTCCCTTTAGGACTTTGTTGCTATGACGTTCTCAGTCATTGTAAACCTTTTGCCACTTCCCCCCTTCCTCATCCTCTTGCTCTTCAGAAACCAGTATGGCCAACTATCCCCCTGCCTTCACAAACACCTCTCCTAGCCATTTAAAGTGCAATACTTAGCAATGGGAAGTTGCTTCTCTGACTGACAAGTTTCCAAGCTGCTAAATGAGACTTGCTGCAGGAAGGCAATGTTTTCTCCCACTGGGTTAACAGCCTTCCACTCAACTGTGCAGAGGGGCTGAAACCAAGTTGTGATTCTTGGATACCCTGAGTATCAGGAGCTCAGAGAAGAGCTATTGCAAGGCCCAAACTTCAGTTTTCATGCACAGAGGATTCCAGTTGAGCTCAATGCAGAGCATGTCCAGGCTGGATCCTGCAGGATACAGGCCTTGGTGCCAGTTTTATGCATCTTTAGAGATCAACTGCTCATGGAACTGACCAAAGGAAAGTGCCAAAAGCACACAGAAGCACTAAACTGTAAATCAGGGTAGAAAGCAAAACTAAGATCTTAGCTTTCTGTGCAAAAACATAAGTGGCCAGCAAAGTTGTCCTCTGGTTTTGCATTGACACACCTGCTTTCAGTTCAGCTTAGTGATTCCAGATTTACACCAACACTGCTGAAAAAAAAAGCCAGCAATCGCCACCTCAGCTGAGGCTGCTAGTTAATCTGTGCTGCTAGAAGAGGGGTAGCACATTTTGGGCAACAGATTTCCACTGGCTTTTGCCATTGTTCCTTAGCCAGCATTGATCAGAGAACTAAAAAGTGTTGCCAAGTCCTCAAAAGATTTTAGTGTGAGCGATGCAGACCACATGTGCTGAATGGTAAACAGCTCTTGAGGATCAGAATAAAAAGGTCTTTATAGTCCGAGCAAACAAAAGTAAATGCCAGAATCTAAATGAAATAGAGCTTTCCAAAAGCCTGAGGCTACCAAGATTTGAGAGCTGAAAGTGTAGCCTTGTTTGTTTCTTAGAAAGTCATAAAGAACGTCATGTTATCAAGAGAGGTGACCCTGTCCTGTTCCCAGCAAAGCTGCAGTGTCCTTTGATTCTCTTCTTATTTCAAAGCACCTCATCTGAGAAAAGTCAGTCCCCATATTGCTTGAGCCTCTTATTAAAGCTAAGTGTAGTTGATTACTTTGTAAGTGGGTAGCCAGCAGAGAGGAATATTGCCAATGAAGCAAACACCATTTATTACCGAACTGAGTTATAGGGAATACAGCAATCCAGTCTAAGCCACACCACCAGAAAGACAGTCCTAACCGAGAGAAAGCTTTGAAATGCTTTGCTTTTCTGTTTTAAAGACATGTATGCAAAAACAGAGCTGAAAGAAGGAGGGTTGTTACACTTGGGGACCGCAAATCTGAGGACCAAGTAAAAGCACACGGGTTGGAAAGGACTCCAATTTAGCTGCTGTAAAAGGACTGGTGCTGCTGTGTCCATGCTTGGTATGTAGAATTGTTCCACAAAGATCCATGGTCCTGCTTTGAGCAGCCTCAGAAGCAGATCTCTTCAGATCAGTGAGGCATTGTGCAGAAGACTGCCTAGAATTTTAAGCCAGTTGGGAACCAAGGGCTCCTGCAGGAATAAATCCTCAGGCAAAGGTCCCAGCTGGCCCCAGGACACATTGCCTCTCTGAAGGCTGATGAATGCCTGCAGCTTTGAGGTTAGACAGATTTGGTTTGTTTAAACTAAAGTTTTGGCTTCTGCAGCATTAAACCTACTACTGCTCACACAGTCTTCATAGGCTGTGCAGAGCTGCTTCACCCACTTCAGCACAACTGGTGTTGCAGCTGCTGCTCAGATTCCTCCAAGTGCTTTTACTCTCTGCAGCATCTCTGCCGATGGCTCTACAGCACCACTGGCATGGAGCAGAACGAAATGCATTCTGCTCCTGCCTCTGCTCAGCCCAAGAGCCCCCTTTTCTCTTTCCCCGTATCAGTTGTTTTCCCAATGCATTAGCCAGCACTACCTCACTGATTTCAGTGACACTGCTCTTAGTTTACCCCAGTATGAAAGCACACATCCAATCTGCACAGCTAATCTCTGCAGTCCTGGCAAAACAGGCCTCCATCCATAGTGTCCATCTTTGCTGCCTCATCTCTGAAGGAGCAGAGAAGTCACAACAAACTACAATGAGGGTGGTGAAACACTGGCACAGGTTGCCCAGGGAGGTGGTAGATGCCCCATCCCTGGAAACATTCAAGGTCAGGTTGGACAGGGCTCTGAGCAGCCCGGTCTAGTTGCTGATGTCCCTGCTTATGGAAATGGGTTGGACAAGATGACCTTTAAGGGTCCCTTCCAACCCACTCTATGATATTGGTGCAAAGGAGAACCAAAGGGCATCTGAATGTCACTTCTCCTAGCTACCACAAGGGTCAGGTCAGTAGCCAACATGTATGCCCCGAAGCACTGGCTTCTGTTTTTCTTTAGGTCATTAAGGAAATTCCCTGAGGAAGCATGTCCAGTCTCTACCAGAGAACTTGCTTTATGTGGGCAGGGACAGCCCAAACCAGGTGCAGGACAGGGGCACAGGACATGGAAAAATGTAATGTCACTAGAGAGGCTAGAAAAGACAAGATGGTTCTCACAAGAGGAGGGATTTTGGGTCCTCTATCAAGGCTGGGGAGATATGGTGAGATTAGAGATGCTTTGACACTTGAAGTTCATCCCACCTCATACAAACCACACTGGTACCATTTTCAGAATGCAGACAGGAGGCCCATGTCACATCCTCTGTCCCCTTCTCCCCTGATCCTTACCCAATATACAAATCAACTATGGCAGAGTCTACAAATTTGGAAAACTTGTAAAGCAGCACCAACCCTTTAGTTCTTTTATGGCCCTATGGGTGAACAGAAAAAGAAGTATCGTTCACCTTGGGCCTCTTTTTTCCAAAGAAATTCTTTCCAGTGCTGTTTTACAGGTTTGCACAGCCTTGCAATGAACAAAAACACCATAGCAAAACAGGCATTTAAAAAACATGCTAAGCTACCGTGAAGTAAATTACTGACTTAACAGCCAGGCACCTACAAGTATAATTGGGTTTCACTTGAAGAACAAATTAAAGCAATGTGCATATTAGCCTCTGAGTCTGCAAGGGGCAAAAAAAGACAGTCTGGAAACTTTCCAAAGTGCACAAGATTAGAGAAGTCCTGCCAAATAGTTCACAGGGGACAGCAGTCACACCAAAGAAGGACCAGCTCCCACGGAGAGCCAGACCTGCACCTAGCTACACCTGCTTGCAGGCTTCCATCAGAGGGGCAAGGTGAAGGCTGCATCTGAACCATAAAATGCAAAGCAGGGGAAGACATGGGTCAACAGGAGCATTGATGGAGACCGATGGGGACACAAAAGGACAGGGCACAGCGAGCAGGTAGATGGATACTGCAATTAGTGGCTTATAATGCTTCATACTCCACTGAACTGTGCAGTTAAGTGCCCTTTTCATAAAGCCCAGAGGTAGCCATACAGAATTCCATCTCCTCTCCCAGTATCAAGTCTAGCGCTTCAGTATATCTTAGGGCTTTGCCAGTACCTATAACTTCTGTCAAAACCCAGTTCATGTGCTACCAAAGACTACGGTGGGACAACACCCCTGAAAAAAATGAAAAAAAAATCACTCACCAAAAGTTTCTCCCAGCAAGGTACTCCACCACAGTGACAGCATGTCACAGGCCATAGTTTCCTCAGATATACAGCACTTGCCACTGCAGGAATGTTTGACTAGAGCAAGTGTCTCTTCAGGATGTGTCCACAAAGTGATGGGACCAGTTTCCTTACTGGCTTAGCCTCCTCCATCCACACCTCTTCTCCTGCTTGCCATCTCCTTCTCTTTGCTCCTGCCTAAAAGGAGACCAAACAATCAAAAAAATTAACCATCTGAAAGGGAAAATAAATAACAACCACTGAGGGCTTCAAAGTTAAGCAAAGAAGTAATTAGTGGAACAGCTGAAAGAGGAAGGCATCAAGAAAGGGCAAAATGGTAAAAAAGTCAGATGAAAGAAGTAGGGAGAGATAATGTACAGTCTATTAGCAGCTTCAAGGCTGGTCTTGGATGCTATCCTCCAGTTACTTCTTCCCACCCTGTCCCTGGAGGAATAGCTTTCCTTCAAACCTGTTTCATTTCTGAACTCAGTGCTGCTCCATGTCCACAGACAGGGCCCAGATCTAACTGTTGCTTTCTCTCTTCTGACTAAGAAGGCCACTGAAGGCCTCAGCACTCGCCTTCCCCGGACAAAGCACCTGGATTTCAGCTGTGCAACCCAGTTCTAGTTAGGCAGGCAGTGACTGCAAGTCAATGTTTTTCTCTTGACAGCACTGTTCACAGTCCTGCCGTGCAGAGTCAAAGGATTTGGATGACTGTGCTGAAGGGCACAGTCAAACCTTTGGAGAAGGGGAATAACTTGACACAAAATCCTGCTAGAGCAGTGCAGAGAGAGGCTTGGCTGGTGTAGATTCAGAACATGAGACAAGAATAATATTTGCCCTCGGTTCAACCTCATATACTGTGTACAAAAGCCTCTGTTCGAATAAAGGAATGGCCAGGGAGACATGAACTGAGAAGAGCCAAGAAACTCAAAGCAAAGTCCTAAATCTCTTTGTCTGGAAATCCAACTGTTTAGGAAAGAAACAAAACCACACTGAAGGTAGACAAAGAAAGGGCAGGACAGATTTCTTGCTGATTTTTCTCAGTTTTCCTTGACGTTATTTAAGAAGAGAGCAAATGCATGTGTGTTCCACAGAAGGGGTTCAAAATATGCTCCCCCCCATTCAGGGAACCAGTTTGGCTGTCAGAGGAGGCTTGGTTTCCTGGATAAATAAAATTGTGGGGTTTTTTACAGCATGCAGAGTTGGAAGGAAAGAACCAGAAGTCAGGCAATCTAGGCCTCACCCTGCCCCAGTTTTGACCTAGGACAAGCTCACATGGCTCAGGAACAGTCATGAAGGGACACATACCACTGCTTTTCTAGTCACCCAAACCAGAATACCTTCAACATCTCCCTGACCTACCTTTGCCCCATAAGTTTTGAGAGGGTTGCTGTACCGCACATTGAATGCCACGGCCTTTAATGATAGCGGATCCTGGCACTCCAGAAAAAAAAAAAAAGTTAATTATCAAAAGAAGGGTAAACCTGGTCCACGGCCAGAGGGGTGTCAGGATATAGTAAAATATTTCTCCATCCCTCACCTAGACATGTTGTTTTCAGCACTGCATTCAGATAACTGCCTTGGAAGAAGTTGTTTTGTGGCTGATGAGGCAGGCTGGTCCCTTGAGAGACATTTGAGCCTGTGCACACCACTAAATATATCAGACACTCAGTTTGGTCATATGAATGCTGGTAACCAAGCTTTCTGGGCAACAAAGACCAGTGCAGCAGTGCTGAGGCACCAATATTTGTGATATTCCAGTTGACTGTGTTTTTCCAAATATGTTTGAGAAAGTCCAGGCAGGCTTACCTGCCCTAGACACTACCTCTTTCTCCTTGAGGTGTATTTAGCCACATGGCAGGTGTTTTATATTTAGAAAAACATTCATTGAGTAGGAAAACATTTGTACAGGCAGGTTCACCTCAGAGGGCTTATTTTCTTTCTCCCTCTTTTGTGGGAACAA
Organism: Phaethon lepturus; assembly: GCF_000687285.1. Lineage (NCBI taxonomy): Eukaryota > Metazoa > Chordata > Aves > Phaethontiformes > Phaethontidae > Phaethon > Phaethon lepturus. The sequence continues at coordinate 21,993 of NW_010518714.1, read as the reverse complement.
AGAGCCTTGCACCAGAGCCTGGAGCTACTCACTAGCTAACACTGTCTACATGTGAGACCACGTGGTGTGAGACGTGGGCTGTACAGCCAAGGTGCTGATGGAGGACAACTGTACAGCCAGCTCCAGGGAGGCAGCATGCTGGTGCACTTGCAACTGGTAGGCTGAGACAGAAGGGTGAGATTATGGATACCTTGCCTGACAATCCAGATGTGACTTAGATATGCACACAAGAAGCATCTCCATACTGTCATAGCTGCTTGTATGGTTGGTTTTTTTTTTGAACGCTAAAAGATTGGTCCTCAGCCCTCTGGCCTCCTCATGGGCTAGGGAGGGCAGTTAAGCCCAGGTCAAATGCAGTAGTCTAACCAAGTCAGCAGTATATCACTAACAGTCCCACGAAGCACCAGCTCTGCCAGGCTCCTCCAGACACCTGCTGCTCCATTCAAGAAAGCAAGAAAGGGCCAGCCTTGAAACAAGCAGAGTTGCAAGCAGACCTGGCCAGGAAAGCAAGTAAGCCCTGAAGTGCTATGACCTAAAAGGCTACAGTTATTCAAGATCATTCCCTTGCTAACAGGGCATCTTCTGCATAAAGATTTGTCAGGGAGCAGCAAGGGCCAGCTGCTCCCTCCAGGACAGGGAGCCAAACATCAAGCATGGTAACAAGGCCAGCAGTGCCAGGCCCTTGCCAACCAGCACCCAGCCCCACAATACCTGAGTGAAGCAAGCAGGGCAGACAGGGAGATGGCAGCCAACTTCAGCTGAATCCAGATCATCAGGCAAGTTCATGCTGACAGGGCAGGTCTGAGGTCAAGCTGGGCAGTCAGGTCAGAGTCAGACACATTCCAGTCATCACCAAGCTAGTCCCTAGTGACAAGGCACATCCAAGGTCAAGACAAGAACAGAGTCAACAGGTCAGGGACCACACTACTAAAGTCCATAGCTAGGCACTTGCATGGCTTGTTGGAGGTAACTAGCATACATTCCTACAACATAGCTCAAGAAGAAAGTAGAAGCTCAGGTCTGAACTTAAATGGAGTCAAGGGGCCCATAGGCAGAGGGTGTGGGTGGAGGCCCAGGTGAGGCTAGTCAGGGCCAATAAGGCCTAATAATGCACTCAGGGCCCGCTGACAGCAGCTGTACAAGAGAGACGACACCTAAGGACAGATTTCAGTCCTCATGACTGCAGTTTATGCTATAAAGAACTGAAGAGGATTTTGTTATGTGAGGACCTCAGTAGGCTGAAACTCAGTAACTGGTTTTGCCATAATATCTCAATAAAAGGTACTGCTAACTGCATCTTCTATTGCTTCTGTCAGATACTGTGTTGTTCCTGTCCCTAAAACCATAGAAATAGATCCCAGCTCTTTCTGAATCCCACTTGTAGCGCTTGGTCACATCACTGTCCTTGGGCACTTAAATTCCAGGCTAACCAACACTTTGAGATACCTTGACCAGGGAGAGGTTTTTTACCTCCATTTAATACCAGCTCCTGAGCAAAGCCTGGTTTCTACTGCCTGCAGCCTTTCCCTCCACTAAATGCAGTTCCTCATTGGGCAGTTTCAAGGCGATCTATTAGTTATGATCCAGAGTGCCTTCAATTCAGGGGGTGATCTTTTCCATGGTTACCAGCCCATGTGTTAGAAAGCTCAACAGAAAAGTGCTTATCTTTCCTTCCAAGATACAGACCGCAGTGCAGGTGCAGCCTTTACTGACCCCAAAACCCAAGAGACAGCAGTGATAGAAAGATAACATGAACATCTCATCCAGGATACAGAAATATCATGAGCTTTCTCATCAAACCATCATTTGCAAGAGAACTTGGATTTTGCTGTTCACTACCGACACATACCACTATGTATACAGATAACACTGCAGTGTACCTTACTGCTGGGCACCTGGATGAATTTCTGTGGTCAGTGTCAGCAGGGGTTTAGACCGGATGATGATCTAATGGTCTTTTCTGACTTTAAAAATCTATGGATTGTTTAACAAACGCTTCAGAAATTAATGCATTACGCATTTACGCAAAGAGAAGTGAACCTCTATCCAGATCGAGATTAGTTTCTGGCGGTATGGGAATGTGCCTTCAGGAGTGGTCAGGAAGTACTTCCTTCCACAGCTACAGAAGCACATGAGGATTTGCACTGTTTATGCAAGAAAGCCAGGTGGTGTGATGGAGCCAGACAATTACAGAGTGGAACAGACAATGAATGCATGTGGGCTCAAAACAAGGCTTTCCCCTTGCAGAAGGATGTTACTGGCCTGTCCTACAGTTTTGAAGCTATTTTCTTGCTAAATCTCACCGGTGCCTATCATTCCAGCACATGCGCTTTTGTTCCATTATGCCATGCAACAGCCTATAACTTCCTGTACATGTCCCTGCATATTACTGAGCCATTACATACAACAGGTACAAAAACAAACTTCATGTAACTTGCACTTGCTTCGAAAAAATAAATTATTTTAAGGTTACTACAGAGTGTCCAGGATTGATTTAATGCTGTTGATAATAATGTTGCAAGTGAGAGCTTAATTAATCTGTACTGACATTACTGTTTGTATCAAAAATTGTGTTCTGGATTTACACGGGACTGCTTCAGCAGTCAAAATTGGTTGGCTCTGGTCTTGCTATTCTTAGATGTGTGTTACTGCCTTGCTGGGCACTTCCTCATTCTGCTATAACACAGAAACTGTAGAAGTCAAACAGTGTTATCACTTTGATCTCCAGCATGGCTGAAGTGTCGCTGCTTGTGTGTCCTGGCACACCCTCTCATACGAAGAGGAAGGACAGGGAAAATTAGGATGCAAGTGCTTTACTGCATTTAGATAAGCCCCCACAGATCTAAAGACCAGCTTAGCTAGTTTCAACTCTGGCAAGCTGTATCTATTCCCTGAAGAAATAAACTGAATTAATCCTGCTCACTGCTAAAGTGTGCTGCAAAAAAGTAGTATGTCCTCTATTATACAACCAGAAAAAATGAGGCACAGAAAAGTTCCACTGACTCAGCTAGTCCAGTCACCTGAGGGATCTCAGTCTAGTGCTCTGCTACATCATGTTGCCTTTAGTTTTATTTACACACTGCTCTGCAGTCTCATAAGTCAAGGTCTTGGACCTAAAATCCTCCCCCATGTTTGCTGGAGTTGAAAACTGGATGCAAGCCCTTTCACTGCAACCTATTTCTAAATAGCCTACTGATTTGTGTTGTCTGTAGCTTTTTTCTTTTGATTTCCAGAGCTATTCACAGTTCAATTGCTTTCCAGAGATGACTTGTTGCAGTTTGCTTTGGTTTGAACTGGGCTTTGAAACTAGTGACCACAGTGCACCACACTTCTGTACAAGCTCTTGAGGAAACAGCAGGGTAATTTATAAGACAAGCTACTAGTCTTCAAAGGATAACATCTTTTCAGCAGAAGTCCCTTTTCTTCAAAGGAAAATTTGCCTTTGCCTTGTGAACTTGCATTTTTATATATGTACATATAACAAATATTTATTTTACACCCACCATGTCTGTGGCATAATGTGTGTGTGTATAAAGGCCAAATGAAAGCAACTGACCTCAAAGTGTTGGAAGAGATGCTGTCTGAAGATGACTGCTCCCAATCCCTCTGCAATTTAAAGAGGGATTTTAACATGCTCTATGGAAGGAACCAGCAAGGGCTCGCCTCCCACAGGCCAGCATTCGAGCAGGAGCAGACAGCACGCCAGCACCTCACAGAGGAGTGGAACCTGTGGGGATGACTGGCAGCGAGGAGTCTCCAGGGAAAACAAGCTCAAGCAGATAATTAGAAAGGCAGGACTGTAGTGCTGGCCTGGGAAAGTTGTGGCTCTGCCCTGATGGCTGATGCTGAACACATTTCACTGCCCCTCATTTCACTTGCGACTGGGAGCTATCTGGAAAATACCAGAATGACCCCACAATTTGCCCCCCACAAAACTCTTCAATGCTCTCTGCTGTTAAACAGAGAGCTGAGGAATGGCGTGGGATACAGCCTCCAGGCTGATCTGTCTGCTTCCCTCTCATAGCAAGGCTTTCCAGGCAGCAAACTGCTTGCCTGAGCAGGCCAGCGGGTGCACAGGGGAGCCTGCTCCGTTGTGTGGTCTGGGCTTGCTCGGGCATTACAGTATGCTGAAGGGTAGCTCCAGCTGTCCCACAGCTGTGCTTCTGGTTCACAGTCTGGATGGGCAATGAACCTGGCCTTGGAGGCAGCCAAGAGGTGTCTCATAAACAGTGGCTGGTACTGTCCTGAACCAACGAACTCTAAACCCTGCCCCCACCAAGTAACAGGACACAATTCTCAGAGGATGGAGTAAATGGATGTAGTCAATGTGAGGCAAATGGTGCTTTCGCTACACCAGACAAAGATCAGGAATGCATCTGCCCTGACCTCTACATGCTAAAGGACACCAACAGCCTGGGAATGGCCTGGATGTGCATTGCAGTGAACCCAGCCCCGCATTTCCCTCTGCAAGTTCCCTGGAACAACTCCCTCTTTTCCTAAAAGCTGCATCCTTACACAAAGTGCCTCCTTCTGAGTGCTAGGACAATGAAAATGGATCACAGTTCTTACTGGAATTAGTCCTAAGGTGGGGACTCAGCCATTCTGGAGCACACATGGGGTCAGGTCAGGTTTTTCCCTACAAACAGGAGAAGCCATGTGGTTTTCGTATAATTTGGAACGTTTTCTTACAGAATGAAGATTGATTAGATGCCTGGAGTTCCCCAGAAACAATGTTGATAGTGTTAGCAGCCTGTACACCACAAGAACCCATTCATAAAAAAAAAATCCTAATTTTTAAATATATTTTTTTTAACTTTATGTTCTTGGAAAAAGAAGCTTATTGGGTAACTATCAGAGTTTCTCTTTCATCACCTTGTCATAAATCCTACAGGCTCTGAATTCCTTTAACAATCTCTCAGTTAAATTGTGACCTGCCTATTCTAATAAATAAACTTTTTTTTTTGCCCCCCAAAAAGCTGGAAACAGCCAAGAAGTTGCTCTCCCTTGCCCCTTCTCTGAGTTCTGCTAATTGAGCCGTCAAAGCAGATGGAAAATCAAGGTTGTGTGTGTACAGTCCCTCGGCATTAACCTCTCTCTCTAGACCATTTTCAAACAGGGCAATTAACTTTTGCCAACACAGAACCCTCTCTGAAGTTTCAGCTATACGTTATATTCTTCTACCACTATTATGTCAATGCTGAAAACAGCTGCTGTCTTTCATCCTGAGGTGGCTGTACCTTGGGGGCAGGTGATGTGTTCCTGGGTATATTTTGTGCAAACTCTTGACAGTCAGGCAAACTGACACCCCCACCCAGTTCCAAACCAAAGCCATGCTGTTGCTATAAGGAGTGAAGGCTTCTCCATCTTCACAAGAGCACTGACAGGTAAATCTGATACAGTAAGCTGTGAAAGACACTCTAGAACCAGGTTGGAGATGTTATTGCTGTAAAGGGTAAATTAATTAAGAAGCTGACTAAAATTCATAGACCGTGAGGGTGCACTTGAGAAATGACCCCACAGCAGATAGGAAGCAGTGTCACCTTAACTACATTGGATCAGTGCTTTGCTCCCTTATGGAGACCTGCAGGGTTAAACAATTGCAGGACTGCTTTATGCAAAGACACCAAGATCCATCATCAGCTCAGCCCTCCAGGCCTTGTTACCTCTTCATGTTAGCTGCTGGGCTGCCAGGCCTCCATAGTTAACGTCTCCTGGGCTAGCTAAATCCCCTACGACTAGCATGCTTGTCTTCTACAGTGGCAACGTACCACGAGGCATCCAGGCATAAATGGTCATGACAGTAGCTGTTGTAGCTGCTCTTTCCAAAGTGATATCACTGTGTCTCAGAAAATGGACAGGAAGAGCTGCATGGTAGGTTTAGCTGCTGTTGTCGCTTGGATATCCCGTGGGGAGAAACAAGAGAGCAAGTCCACAGGAGGTTTGGTTTAGGAGGTGACGTTTCAGTTTCATCAGGGAACTGCACAGAAGCGTGCAGTTTCATCAGGGAAAGAATATTGTATATTCTTCCCCACGATGCCAAACTTGACAGGGGAACAATTACAGGGGTTCTGCCCAAAGGCAGAAACATATCTACCATGGTGGAGAGAAGGAAGACGGGAAGGGGTGAACAAACTCCCTTCCTTCGTAGTGTCTGTTGTGACATGTGTCATGGATTACATGACAGGTAGCCATGGGGGCAGCCCCTCCCCATTATTCCCCCAATACGAATGATACAGCTGCTCCCCAGATTTACCCTGATCATTTAAACATTGCAAAGAAACACAGGAACATCTGCATGATGGCCATTCTGTGCTCTGCATTTGCCCCATCCTAAATGGACCTAAATCAGAAAGCTCCACCATGGAGCAATGTCTAATTCACACTGAGCCCCATGGATATAAACATTTGACTTACATCCTGAGAAAAGATAGAGCCAGGCCTCCCAGGGGCCACAAAGGGTCCGCAGCATTTTTGTAGCTGGTTGGATAGGGTAACTTATATGTACCCATGTTATACAGAGCAAACAGGATGCATAAATTAATGTTGCCCTTGGGCAAGAACAGATCAGGTGGTGCTCGTTTTTTCCGTATTTGCTGGCATAGTTGTTTTGTGGGTGAATAACCCCAGTGAAGCCTCCTGGCACATTTTCACTCATATTTAGCTTAGACCTCTGAACACTGAACATTCAGGAGAGAGACTGAAATGGGACCAGGCTTCAATGAAAAGTTGGCCCCTAACACACACATTTAACTGCTCTGTGCACTGAACACATGTGCTTAGGACAATATGCTGCTCCCCAAAAGGGTTTGCAGGTTTCCTTGTAGAGGGGATGGTGGCAAAGAGCCAGCAACAGACACGGCCTCATAAGCCCCATTTGTCCACAGCTTCTGCCTTGCCCTGTCAGATAGGACAGTCCAACTAAGGCAGATGCAAAATACAGCCTTAGAAGAACTGCATGTAACCTGCCCCTGACTTAGAGGCCCTGGGTTGAACACTGCAGGTTCAGGAAATATTGGTGGTAAAGGGCAGAAATCTGCAGCTTTCCTCTTGAGGTATCTGTCTGAGTTACCTCACATCCCTCCACAATGCAAAGTGGAGGTGTGACATGCCCCCAGCTCTCAACGTGTCCCTACTGCCCTCAGCGGGGGCAATTCACAGTAAGCCACAGGACAACTGAGCAGAGGTCCTCATTCAGCCAAGCACATTTGGCGTGTTCTTCAGTGACGGAGTAACCAGTGTGTGATGTTCCCTGCAATATATAACATGAGCATCTGACACCCTGGCTCCTACTTGTAGAATTAGCCTGTTTGTCCAATGGATGATTAGAAGTGACCCTCACTTCTGGCAGGAGTCGTCCCTCAAAAACACACACTGGCAGGACCCCATTTCTTCGCCGTCTGCACCCCAGGTGCTCGGGGATTAGCTCACCTTCAACCTACAGTGACCCACACCTACTGCTGAGACCCAGAAAAGTTTGCTGGGTGTCCAAGCCCTGGAGAAAGAGCCCAGCCATCATACTCAGCTTGGGAGGCACAGACGAGCACCAGAGCTTCTCTCCAAAGCTTCCTGGCAGGCACTGACTTGGAGGAGAGGGAGCAAAAGAAGAAATTTGAAAACACCCTTTCCCCTTTCAGAGAAGTGTGCTGGAAATAGGTCTGCCTGCCAGCTCTTGCGGTGTAGTTGCCAGGCAGTAGTACTGCTTTGCAGTCCAGGATCAACAGACTACACATTTGTATTCTCACCAGGGCCAGCATTATTACTGCCACAACTTAACACCCTTAAACAGAGACTCCTGCAGCTGTGAGAGCTGTCTTGGGAATCAGGACAATAGCAGCAACCAGTTAATGAAGGATCCACAGAAAAGAAGAGTGGCTGCTCATGGATGAGGCAAACTCTTTTCTGTTGTGGGTAGAAAATATCTGGTACTTGAATGTAAAAAGATGTGTAGGAAGGAAATGGACCAACCAGCTGAAGATGGAGCCCTTTGGATAGCTGGTGGCTTGACCACAGCCAACAACATTGCTCCAGCAGGATGCTGTCACTAGCACTGAGGGAATTAGGACTGGCATCCACCACAGTCTATTGGCATAAGCAAGCCCACTGCCACCTAACCAAGAGCCTCTAACTTTCTCCGTCTCTCTTCATCACCTTGTGTCTCTCTGTCTCCCTTCATACCCTGACATGGTACAACCACCTATTCTTCACTGTATCCTCCCAGATCTCATATGCCAAGCATGGTCTTTCTCCCTTGCAACTGCCTTTTTCAGAAGAGAAACCGCACAGAGACTTACTGACCCTGGGAAGGGACCATAAAGCCAAGATCCCTGTAATTTTCTGCACACCCAGTTTCCCAGTTGAGTAAAAAATGCATTAGACCATGAAAATTAGCACAAATTTGACTACATCTACTATACCTAGACTACTAAATATACATCGTGCAAATGAGAATTATTGTTTGTTTTGAATCTAAACAACATTGCAGAGAATGTGGCCACTCGTACAAGCTCAGCAACAGCAAGCGACCAGTTATTTGTCTTCAGCTCTACTGATTTATCAGCCAGCAAGTAGTAACAGACAGAATTAAACTGTTGTGGCAGTAGAAACAGAATTGAGATGCTGGAAGCACTTTGCTTTTTCCGCGCACAGATCTGACTCAGGTCACTGCAGAGAATTGGAGAAAGCTCCAGGTGAAAGGATTTAGGCATGGTAATTACAGCATAAGATTCACTGTCAGTATTTGCAGAGCATTTCTTTCACAGTGCATAGCAAGAGGAATGGGCAGGGTCAACGAGAGGGTAATGATTCATTGTGACCAAGGGTTTTCTTCTCACTCTTGATTCCTGTGAACCTCTAAGAACATGGGCAGGATACAAATAAGGAAAAATGAAAATTCTGTGCTTTGACCGGTTCTTCTTCCCTTTTGGGACAGGACCTTTTGCTGGCCCGCAAAACTACTGTTGCACACAAACTGCATCATGGAGGGACCGCTCCATCTCCTAGGACTGAGGATAACAGTGTTACATGTTCCAAGAGCTATTACTGCTGCAAAACTTCCTGAAGAGAAAATCAGATCATCTCTCAAGACAACATCTTCCATCTAAACCTTTTGGGGTTGATGCTTCACAGAGAAATTTTTCATCAAGAGCTTTCAATATTGAGCTTGCAGAATGTTATCTTCCCCCTGGTTTATTTCAACAAACAGCAAAAGATACTCTGGCCACAGAGGTGTCCAAATCACCTCATCACCTTCTCTCTGACAAGCTCATACCTGTGTACCATCATGGTTGCTGAAAAGCTCTGGACGGCTCGAAATCAGGATTTATTTTTAGGTTTCCAGACTGTGAATGCTCCTGCCAAAAGAGCCTGGTCCAAAGTTTATTCAGTCCACGATAAAAATGTCTAATGGCGTGAATGACCTTTGGATCAGCTCCAAAGACTGTGCACTGATATTAGCACTGGGGCTGGCTAGGGATTCCCTTTGGGAAGGCTGCCCAGTAAAGAGGCGGTTTTCACAAAACTGAAATTTTCAGGGAGAAAAACATCCTGATTTTGAACCCTCTTTCCTTTTAGAATAAAGAAATAAAAATACGCTTTTTTTCCCCCCCAAATTAGGGAAAGTCAAGAAGCAATATTTTCTTCAAGACCAGTTGGGACAAAATCAGAAAACTATGTTTGGGTTTGAATGTGTTCAATAAACCATTAAAACTTCATTTCCCTGTAAGTACACTGCCTCACGAGGGCTGTGGTTTACATGTCTCATCCTTCCTACAGGCTATTTCCTAGATGACTACACCTGCCATGATGCAGAGTGGACTTTAAGGTCTGTGAGACATGCTAGCAGCTATGCACTGTCCACTGAAAAATACAGAATTATAGAATCATTTAGGTTCGAAAAGACCTTTAAGATCATTGAGTCCAACTGTAAACCTAACACTGCCAAGTCCCACTAAACCATGTCCCTAAGTGTCACATCTACATGTCTTTTAAATACCTCCAGGGAAGGTGACTCAACCACTTCCCTGGGCAGCCTGTTCCAACACTTGATAACCCTTTCAGTGAAGAAATTTTTCCTATGGGTATTAATTTCCTGGATGACAGCTGCCAGAAGAAAATACAATTCAAGGCTGATGTTCAAGGTTGAACAGATTAAAAGCAAAGCTTTTGGGTTAATTGAACAAACTAAAGTGAAGCATGTCAATTTGGAACATGCCAAAATGTTTACTTATCATCAAAAAATGTCAAAGTAAAACTTATTTCCCCCTGCAAACCAAGATGTTCTGAAATTTTTTTCCATGAAAAAATTGGAAACATTGGTGTTTCTTCACAGCCAGAGAGAGAAACAAAGGTTAAAAATTCCCCTGAGACAGAAATTCTGCATGTTACTTTGCACTCAGTATGCTTCAAGGAAGCAAATCTCCCTTTCACAGGACTGCAATTAGTAAGAAAGCAAGATTCGAGAAGCTTACCGCTCTGTAGCTGAAAAGCCCTGCAGAAATGAGCACCAAACATCCAAATACCCTATATTTCCAGGATCCTTTCCCAGGATAATGGGCAATCCCCCAGGCTGGAGAGATTAAAGAACTGCCATCTGATCAGAGAGCAGATAGTTTTAAGTAACCACTTCCCTGGATGCCCCAGATCATTATGGCAAGAACACATCTCTAGGGCTTTGTAGACTTGCTCAGATCTAATTTGTCCTTCATTGCACCATTGTCTTCCCTGGAGTTATTCATTGTTCAACTAAAGGAGGCCAGAATTCATTCGTGTCTTACATACTTGCCACCCAGTTGACAAGCAGTGTGAAAGTAAAGTGGCATGTGGAGCAAGCACTGGTAAAATCACCTTTTGATCTCATTGAAGGTGGTCCTTAAATCAGGTCATGCTTGAGAGAACTGGCAGGAAGAATGAGGAGAGGCTGGGCTGCAGCTGTCTGTGTTGGGGCAGTCTCCAGTTCAGAAGAATATTTGCCTTTCTCCTGCTGCCAATTTTGGAGCCTTTATAAATACCACACCTAAACAAAATGGAATAAAATAAACGGTCCTCTTCAAGCACCCCATGCCTTTCCATCACCCTCCTTAAGTCTCAACATCCAAGGGCTGCAGGGATGCATAGGGGAGGGAATTATTGTTAAAAATAACCAGTCTAGGGAGGAAAACAATTTATGCTGTGTCTGGAGCAAGGATGAGGTTCCATTTCCTTCTGAGAATCAAGTGAACAATGTCATCCCAGAGCCTGCTGTGTAGTCATCAGCAACTTCCGCAGCACAGCTGGTAACCTGCAGCAGCACAGATGGAGTCAGGACATGGTGTGAGGGAGCAGCCAGCCCCTTCCCGGTCACTTGCCCAGTGACAATACTTCACAAGCATCCCATCCCATCCTCATCAGTAAGTCTGTCCCTTGATGTGCAAGGTTCTGTTTTTCTATGAAGCACAAAACTTAATTTGCAAACTATTTGGCAAGATGCCTTTGTCCTGTGAATGCTCCTGGGCTCCAGCACAGATTGAGGGCGATTCCCTGGGGTTCTTATGCTCACAGACAGATATTTGCCAATTCCCAGCATGTACTGAGAGCTATAGATATTTAGCCACATTTTCTGAAGAACGTGCTCCACCAGAGATGAGACAGAAGGTAGATGCAGCACTAATTAGCTCTGAATCAAATGTGGTTCAAAACACAGCTCTTAGGAGAGGATAATGCCACTCACTTTCGAACTGGACCATGTGATCTGTAAATGTCAGCTCTGGAATATACACTACAGCACTACAGTGTGGTATTTACAGTGCCCTTTTATTATTGCTATTATTATTGTTATTATTTTCCTTTTTACCTGGGGACTGAATGTTTGGGGACTGTGGCAGGAGAGGTCTGTACATCTGGAAAGCGTCAGATTTAACGCCCGAAGTCATCAGCCCAGGTCAGCTAAAAGTACATGTTTGCTTCCAGCAGCAGCTGTGCAAACTCCTGTTGCCTTGGTTGTACAGGGCTTATGTAAAGATTCCTCAAAGACAGTGCCCTCTTTGTGAGCCCGTAGCTCTGCTGATCCCTGGCAATTCCAACCCCAGTTTCAAAAGAAATGGGCCTAAAATGGCACTCCCACCGCAAACAGATGTATTTCAGCCTCTGTCTAAGGCAGCATTCATTTCATCATGAAAAGGAAAACATAATAATTTAGGGTCACACGTCTCCTGCCTGTCAGTCAGGCACTGCCAGCTATTTTTACAGCATCCCAGGGTGTTGTGGCAGTTTAGAGAACAAGTGACACACCTTTCCAAAGGCTGCTCAGAACGATACCACTCAGTGAGAAGCTCTGAGCTTCTCCCAGCTTTGGGTTTGTCCCCGACTTTTTTTTCTGAGCAGGCTTGAAAGAAAATATTTCTCTGTGTATTGCACTTTTTTTGCTATTGCGCCTTGATTTTCTTTGTTTCCTGTTGCTTCATGGACTTGCCCTTCCCACTGCAAATTCTGTATTGCAGGTTCAGTGTTGGAACTTTTCTCATGGTGCTGTGCCATGTGGGTGGACCAGATGTACCATGAGAACAAGCTCTCTCACACCAGCGGCCAACAGCTGAACAAAACTATATATATTGTAAGAGAAGCCAAATTTCACTCATGGACTTCAGTAGCTTTCAGTTGCTTCTGTTTTACATTGAGATTGAATCTGTCCAATTTATTTAACCTAATAAACAAAATTATAATTATAAACAATCCAGTAAAACTGCTGGGCATCTGAAGGAGACACAGAGACCATACAGAAAACAATCCCAAGCATCCCTGCCTTGTAGCCAAATATTGTATCTACAGTGCAAACAAAACACCTCCATATTTACAGTTCAGTGGGAGTTTTGATCATGTAATCATGAGCTTTAGGGTTCAAACCACTGCTCATTAAAGTCAACAAGAGCCTTTGCATGGACTTTAATGAGCTCTGAGTCAAGACTGGAAGATACAGCATTTTACCAAGAATTCAAAGTGGAAAAAAACCAACTCTAGTAAAGCTCTTACCTTGGTCTTTCTGAAAGTTGAATGCCTGAACGGAGCATGCTCCTCTTGCTGTGCAGTTTCAGTCTCCACAGGTAAAAAGCCCTGCTGAGCCTGTCCTGACAGTGCCAGAGTTCCTCATGCTGAAAAGTCCGCTAGCAGATTTCATTACAATAATTGCGCGACAGTTAATACTACGTTGTAGAAAAAGTGGGCAAGAAAACGCAAGGGAACAAAATCCAGATAATCAATCATCCTTTTCACTGACACTGTCTTTACGTGGGTTGTTTTCACCAGAAATATACACCTAATAATTGCCCAGATTCCTTGTTTTTTCAACATCATTTCTATGGTAAATGCCATTAGTTACTGTGCCATGGTGATTTAAAGCTGAAAACCTACTGTGACCTGAACCAAAAGATAGATTAACTTATCTGCTTTAACAAGGAGTTCCTTGAAGTCTTGTAGGAAATACTGTATGAACTTACATTTCATATGGCCAGTAATTGCTTTTCCTGTTATTTTTCTATTAAAGAAATACAAAAGGAAATGGGAGCTGTGTGCATAATGGGGACGGGGTTGTAGTGCTTTAAATCTGCAGGTCATTAATTCAAGATCATTTAGCAATGACGCCAGTGGTCTCAGCCCAGCTGTCAGGAGACAGGTGACCACGCTTGACCATACACCATTGCTAAAACCTTGATGGCAGTTCAGTAAATGCAGAGAGCTTTGACTGACCAGCCTAGCCCCAGCTCAAATCCCAGACCCGGGGTTGTTGTTTCAGACCCATCTGCGAAGCAGCTGGATACAGCACGGTCAGTCACTGCCGACAGGTACCTAGGTCAGACCCTCTGAGCGGCACATACAGAGAGGTCAGTCTCTATTAGAGAAATCAGAAAAGGCTGAGAAGGTGTCCAGTGATACAGGGTTACTCCTTGATAGCCAGGGGAGAGGGCTGTTTTTGAGGGATCTGCAAAGAGCCTGATGATAAACAAGAAGGAAACCATATTTTCAGCAAAATTACTTCTAACAACGAATTTACTTCTAACAATGAATTTACTGAGTTCCAGCATCTATGGACTGATATCCTTCAAGAAGGCTCAATTCTCAGCTCCTATTCTTTCTTTAGGAGAGATGCTGAGATCATGAAGCAGCTGCTTTTCAGTGGGATATTGACTTAGACATGGGAACCAAAGACTTTTAACTTGAAAAGGTCCCTAGGACAGTGAGTTCTGACTGTTTTTTTTCCATTTGTGGACTCTCAGCAGTGATGCAGCTCCTGTACAGTGAATTTAAGCTGACTAGAATTGCTTTTCTTGGTTTCCTTCCACAAGTGACAGGTTGACAGCTACTGCTCTTGGAAGAAGATGACCTTCCAATCCTCAGGTCACCATATGGTGCACAAATAATTTCTTTCATGTCATACCTTATTTAAAGCTGTAGGAAATAGAGCTAAGAGATCAGTGAAGCCAGCTCCCCAATTGTCCATCACATGCCACTGTGTCATGCCCTGTTTTCAACATGCCACATCTCAACAAGCAATTTGAGAGCTGTGGTTGTCCTTCCAAGCTTTATAAATGTGCTAAATAGGGTGGATACTTGGAGAAGAAATGTGCCATTGACTATTAGACATTACAGGAAGGAATAATGTGTCATAAATCAGAGAGACACAACACTACCACAACAGATTAGCCAAGAATACGAACTATAAGACTCCTTATAATGACATCTATTTGTTGAGTCAAGAATTTAATCTGTAAGCTGTTCAGTGAGGCTTTACTTCTCTCCTCTGATCCTGCATTGTAAATGATCACTACAAAAATATGAAAAAAAATGTTTTGGGTATTTTTTGGGGAGAGTTAGCCTCACTGTTATCCATGCTTCTTCCATTTGTAAAAAAAACTCTAGAAAATCTTAAACTGTGAAACACTTGCTTTTTTGAAAGATTTTTTAATTCTTCAGAGTAGTTTTCCACGTGCTCTTGTTTTTCCTTAACCATGCTTAGAACAGAAGAGCCCTTCCCACTGTGGTATTTTCCCTTGCTTGTCACAAAACTAAGCAGGCTAGAAAAACAGAAGTAGGAAACACAGTGTATGTCTAGAACTCAGGGAGTGTAAACGTACCAGCAGAGAGCCACCTAGTTCCCACTCTCAATGGAAGAGTAACTGAAGGAAAGCACGTTAGATGTCTTAGCAGATTGTATTCCCCCACACAGTGTTTCTTCTCGTGCTCCCATTTCATGTTCTTCAGGCTTTCATGCCTCCAACTCTGCTCTTTTGCAGGATTTCATCACCAGGCTTTATGAGTTATAATTTGCTTCCTTCGCAAACAAAACTCCAAATCCTTTCATGAAGGAGGATTTGATTTTTTTATTTTTCTCTTCAATTAAAAAAGTTTCCTTCAAGCTCCACAACCTCAGGCAGCTTACCGAGCTAGCTAATCTGCTGTTTTTAATTTAATAAGACAGCTCTAAATACATGCAGTTATCAGACTTTTTTCTTTTAAATGGGCTGTTTATCTATCTCCCTTGGAGGGCCTGATAATGAGAAAGTGAGAATGCCCCAGGCAAGGCTGGCACTAAATCCTCTACAGATCAGAAGATACACCCCTCCAGTTTTCAAGCTCTTCATGGTTCAAGTTACCTTTTACCACAGTGGCATCAGTCCTACGCACTCTTGGAAGCCTGACCACTAGGCTTGTAGTGCTAAGCCAGCCCTAGCTGTCCACCAGTGATTCTGAAAATGGTTAGGTCTGAGCGAATTCATCTTTGACCAATAATGTCATTATACGCTCTTCTACTCTGCCCTGTGGATGGAAATGAAGGCAGCTACAGTCAGATCTTATTCTGAGTAATTACTCAAATAGAACTTCTTAGCGTTAGCAGGAAACCATGCTGTAAACATTTGTTATGCCAGAGTTGCATTGAACAGGCAGAGTCCATTTCCATCTGGGCCATTTGGGGACAGCCATGAGCATGAGTCTGGAGCCTGTCTGGGACTCGCTCTTCTCAACCTGAAGACAGTTGCTGAGAGCACTGCCGGTCGTCATCCACAGCAGGGAGGGCACAAACTACACAGAGACATTCTCCCTCCCTTTCTTCTGATTATAGCTCTTAGTCCAAATGAACAAAACAAGACAAGACTGTATCAGAGAGATCACCTACCCTCTGGGAGCAGTGTTAATCCAGCCCTGCATTTGCTTTTTGGCAATAGATTTCACTATACCCTTACAGCCTTAAACACCATGAGGTGCAAGTACAGATAATCTCAGAATGCTTTGCTTGCACCGTAAAACAAGGCACTGGTCTTATTCCCATTCTGGAGTTGGATCATGAGGCATGGTGGACATGAGTCAAGAGGGGTCTGGTTCTCTGGAACATCCTGCCACTAGCTCCCAAACAGGCAGTCCATTTGGTCTCTGCTAGCACCAGGCAAAGCTCTACTTCCTCATTTTTGATGCCTTATTCAAATCCACCGCAGTCCCTCCACATGCCAGTTTGGTGCAAGAACAGGCCCATTGGGGTTGCAGAGCGTTCCCTGCAAGCGGGCAGAAGGGCCATGTAAAAATCAAATCCACATGACTGTATTTACAGGCAACCAAAGAGAGGGCTGCTCTTCCAAGAAAAACTTTTCCATGTAAAAGAATTCTTAATCTCCCCTTTGACTGTCATTGTTGAAATGATGGCTTCGCAGGCTTGAAATTTAAGACCCTATCGGCGTCTTTTCTGTTAGCTGTGATTTATGAATGGTTTTGCTGTTGATTATCCTCCAAGATTACAGCATAGCAGCCCTGACAGACAAGCAGAGGAAATTTCACAGGATAACGGGCAGGTCCTTCGCCAGGACAGTGAGGCAGGGAGGTGTGTTTTGACTCAAGTATATAACAGTATCAGCAAATGCCGACTGGACTCCAAAGGTAATCGAATACTCTGCATGTAGCGCCCTACTCAAAGGCAAGCAGAGTCAGCAGAAGTCTTTATGATGATTTATCTGTGCTTCGGATCCTTTGCTTATTCTGTAATACAGCATTCAGTTATTTTTTTGCCTTGATTGTTGCACAAACTGTACAAACTGCACTCAAATGCCAGAAGGCAACATTTGCATATAACCCTATGCATGTTCTTCAAAGATCATCCTTCTTTACTGTAGTTGCAAAGTCTACCGTCTTGTCTGGGAGATGCACGGTCTTTATCTGAACTCCAGAATATTCAAAGGAATTTTGCTTCCCTTGATGTATTGCCAAGAACAGGTACTCCTGACCCCAGAAAAGCAGATTTTGTGGCTTTTGTTCCCATTTCCTGCTAGACAGTTTGTTCCAAGTCACTGCTAGGAGGTACTGTTTATCTCGTGAGGGTAACAGGGCCAGGGCAGGTGCAGCCATGACTTGAAGAAGCTGCCCAGCATCCCGGGTGCTCCCACAGTGCAGGACTGACACAGTGCTAATAGGAGACAGGAGCAAGATACAAGCCCTTGTAGTGACTTGGCAAAGCCATACCTGAGGATGCTGCAAGGAGAACAGGTACCTCCTGAGAGAAGCTCTCAGAAGCAACTGCCTGTGTTAGTTTGTTTCCTTCTGAGCTGTGGTTTTCACTGGACCAGACAGCCAAGACCCTGAGTCCAGGTAGAAAAACTTTGTGATGTGGAGGCTGCCGAAAAATAAATAAGCAGACCTCTCAGGAGGTGATGTCCTCTGCTTTTCAGGCTGAAAGGTTCCTTTGATTTGAACTCTGCCATACTGCCCTCCAATGATGAATCATTATTGGCATGTGGTTTCCAGGTCCAGCACTATGGATGTGCTTCCTGCTCTTTGTATCATCATCTGGACCTGTGCAGTGAGCAGCAGTATGCCACCCTCGTGCTTCGGATCATTTTGGGCTGAGGTGAACAAGTCCACGAGGTGCCAGGCAAGGGTGATCTGGGCCTGACGTACCTGCGTCCTGCTCTGTCGTCATGTTCCCCTCAGTGATGCTGCTGCTTCAGTGCCTTTCAACACTATTGTTAGGAACACACTGCAGAGAGGAAAGGCTGCACCTCTTTGGAGGGAACCAAAGAGCTATTTACATCCAACTGTGGCCCAAGCCATTCTTACTGGGACTAGTTATGCTGTGGGTGTTCTGAAGGATCAGGTTCGACAGTGAACCAGAATGGACATTCCTCACATTCTTCCCATTTTGCCACCCAGCCTGCTTCAGAAAAAGTCCTGATGTAGGTGTTTGTATCCTGTCTCTTTCTTCCCTCACTGTATTTGTCTTTCAAGCCTGGCAGCAGTGGAAGGAAACTTAGCACGTGATGCTGACATTCTGCCATGTCTGTGGGATGGCAGATTCCTAAAGTACTCAAATCTAGCTAAGAGAATAGCTAGGAAACAGGAGACAGAGGACTCATCAAAGCATGGAGAGGCTTGAATCCCAGTGGATTCAAGGAGGGATACCAGCTTTTATCCAGAAGCAGGGCTGCTCACACCAGGAAGGCTGTCTGGGTTCCTGCCCGCACAGTCCCTCTCTCATGGCTTCCCACCTGTGCTGCACCATTTTTTAGTGATCCAACTGTTCATGACATATCTTACTAGTGGGATATTCATGGCCAAAAAGGGCTGCTGGATGTTGTAGCACAGTTGTACTGGATACAGGAGCCTGGCCAGAACCTGGACATAAGGAAGGAGGACAAAGAAAAGGTCAGGGTTGTAGAGAGGCTGCAAGGGGATCCCAGGAATACCACCAGTGAGAGGAGTTGCCTTGGTACTTGGCAAGGTAGACAGTAGCAAAGAGGAGAAAGCATCCAAGCATGTGGATAAAGTCACAGCACTTAACTGAGGGATCTTGGAAGACCACATAGCCCTCAGCAGATTTTGGTTTGCAAAGCCTCACCTGAAAGCCTCAGACACAACTGAAAGGAGCTCAGTGAGCCAGGGCTCAGACCACACTGCATCCCTGATGCTCTGCTCATTACCTGGGAAGACTATCAATGCCATGTGCAGTATCACCAGCCTGGGACACGGCAGGTCTCTGGTCCTGAGCAGCACGGAGCCCCTGCAGCTCCCAGCAAAGCACAGGGGTTTCTTTACATGGGTTTCTTCACCCATTTCAGGACTGGGCCTGGGGGCGGCATTTTATAACAAAATAGGCCAATGGAAAAAAGTTGGAGAAGCTCTGAGAACGATGTGTTTCATAAAGACCTCTAATCAATGTTGTCAGAAATACACCTCTGCCTGAGAGTGAATCTTAACAGATACAGACCTGCTGGCATTTTCCCTAGTTTTCTGCTACTTGACTCCCCACTCCTTATTTATTGTTGTCTTACACTCTAATTCCCAGCTAGGCAGGGTTATTCCTTCAGAGTTAGTGCTCGTAGTGGAGGCCACTGTCCCACAGCCTATGCCTTCACACACTGCTGCCCTTGTACCACTGTGTTTGCACCTGTTTGTCTGCACTCAGCTGCTTCAGAAAACTTCCCTCCAGACTTTTCCTTCCTCCTTGTCCCACCATACACACAAGGGCCCAGTTTCCTTGCTCCCAAGCCAAGACACAGGAATGTACCAGTCCCTAGTGATTCCTTCCAGCAAATTAAGAATTGCTGAACTAAGGAGGGTTTCAGCAGAGCAACATGGCCTCAACTGAAAATCCCTCACTTGTTTTTCTCCTTCTGTAGGGCACCATGCAATATTTACATGCTGTTTCAACAGGTCTAATTCTACTACCTTGTATATACATCTGTGTTTGCGTACTGTATCCTTCACCGAGTTTCCATTCAGGCAAATTTTCACTGGCCAAGAGCTGGATACTGTGGCACCAAAAGGACTTCTGAGCAAAGAACAAGTCATTTCCATCACAGCCATCAGGACAGGAGCATTTCTTACCACCTGCCCACCCTGTGCTTTACACAAAAGAGCTCCATCTTGGGTAAGAGACCCACTACTAACTTTAAACAGAATAACAACAACAACAACAATAATATTGCCATAATATGTGCACACACATGCCGTGCAAGAACCCATCAGGAGTTTAGCCAGTCATAAGTGAAGTCAATACCCCGACAAATGCTCGGGAATGCTCAACACTGAAATTTACTTTTAAAAATATACGTTACTTAGCTCTGGGAAAAAATGGATTGTAGTTTCCCAAAACAAGAATCAGAAAAAACACAGTCTTCCCCCAACTGCTCCCCAAGCTAAAATATACCTCTATAGGAGTAAAGGATAGAGCACTTACCCCTGTCCAGTGTCCCTTTGTCCTGCTCCTTTTTTCTCCTTGGAGGAATGCAGCTCCGAAGACACTCCTTCCCCTTGCACATACGGTCTCGCCAGTTCAGGAGAGGGGCAGGGGAACAGGGCTGCAGGGGAACTGCTGGGCTGAATGCCTGTAGTTCACACTGTTAACTGGCCAGAGAATCCTATTACGTGATAGGTAACAAGCCAGGGCCTAACTTATGGAAATTTTGACCTTCGATCCCCTTTGACATTTTCAGATCAGCCGTAGCCTGTGTGAGACATTGGAGCCCTTACAGTGGGACTCTAAATCAGCCTGTGTGGCTGCTGGAGCCAACGAGCGGGTCAGAGGTAAGAATTCACTGAGGTTCGTGTGTGGGCTGCTCGGTGCCTGTTTGACATTTATAAATCAGTGACATTCCTCTGCACAGCTCAGTGCATACAGATCACTTCAGTCACTCTGAGGAGGGCCCCTCATTTCAGTCAAGGGTGGATTTGGGCATCCTTGGCCTTTCCTTTTGACTTGAGCAAGAATAAGCCTAAACAAATCCAGCTTTATGAGCTGGTGAGTTCACCTACCACCATACAGTGTGACCTGCTCCCTCAGGAGGATGGAGTACAGGCTCTTTTAGGATCAAATCCAAACTCTGAGGACTTTGTGCCATCTTGAGGGCTTCCATCTTGAGGGCTTGGGCATGAAAGCCTTCATCCCTAGGTACAATACCAG
>NW_010518714.1:0-1054 GCF_000687285.1 Phaethon lepturus | reverse complement strand
TCATTTTCTCACCCCCTGCCGTAACAAATATTACATTTCTCAGTTTTGTAGCACAAACAGCCGTGGTCCCGCTCTGCTGTGTGCCAGGCCAACAGCTCGGACTAAGAGGAGGCAGCCAGTTGGATCTCAACAGTTTCCCACAAAAAGCTATTTGCCATGAATAAAGCTCTGCCAGGCTGAGCCGTATGAGTGGGCCTGCCCCAAATTTCTCATAGTCTGGACTCTATGTAGAGAGAAAATGTGATGAGAAAAACATAACCAGGGCTATGGACAAGGTAACATTAATGTCAGCCAGTTATTGTGCAATGAATGTCCGTATCAGCTTCAGCAAGCCTGACCTGTTTAACCGCTGCTTCTCTGAACCCCAAGGGCCGATGTGGACTCTCTGTTCCCCTCAGTGCTGGCAGTGCCTGTGGCATACACTGCTCCTCCTGGCTAGTGGCTGTGCTGGGCTTTGGGATGCCCTCCCATTGCATTTATGGTGGCCACGAACACACGATGGCCAGGATGGGAAGGCCAGCTCCTCGGTGATTGTGGACCAGCGGCTGTGGAGCCAGTCGAAGAAAGAGATTGGGTTTTGGGCTGCACTAAGCAGGAGGTGTAAGGACCACCATGAGGGTATGGCCGGCACTGGGGCTTGTACATCCCAGTAGCCAACACCGCCATGGTCACTCATTGCCTCAGTGAAGCCACCGTTAGCCACCTCGAAGTGAAAAGGGACCATGGCTCTTGAGAAGAGCTCTTCCCTCATGCCCACTCGCCTTGACACTGAGGGAAAAGCTAATTTAGTGGGTGAGAGAGTGAAAGAAGGACAAGAATCCGAACTGAGGGAAAAATCAGATGGAACTGAGGAAAAAATCATACAGAAGTGAGGGAAAATTCAGACAGAAGTGAGGGAAATCAGTGGAGGGAAACCGCAGCTCCGTGATGGCGGGCGGGCAGGGAGGCCCCTCTCCCGAAGGCCGGGGGTTGCCTCAGGTCTCCTCGGGGGGCGACGCCCGGGGCGGAAGAGGGCTGGCGGGCGGCGCCAAACGCGCTCCCTGCCTGGAAAGTG